>NC_079446.1:43865892-43890892 GCF_903798145.1 Danio aesculapii | reverse complement strand
AAATGCCAGCTGACCCAGCCGAGGCTCGAATCAGCAACCTTCTTGCTGTGAAGCGACAGCACTACCTACTGTGCCACCGCGTCGCTTCTTCAAAAAATCATTTTAGTATATTGTAAATAGTGAGTACATTTTTATTTTTGGGGATCTATGTTTTTAATATCCAGTGTACTGTAAAAAGTAATCAGTTACTTTAAAAAGTGAGTAAACCCGTTGCCTTAAAAGCAATAAGTTGAAAAAAAAAAGTCAGTAAATCAGTCAGTAGCCACTAACAAGTTTACTCTCCTTTTTTAATTAGAGTCAACTACTTAAAGACTTCGGCCTCTTTTAGGGATCTCCAGATCTGATCATGTGATTGGAAATCTGGCGTGGTTTAAAACTCGATCTGAATCAGATGTTACCTCCTGATCAGAAATATGTATATATACTGTATAAGTACTTTACTCCTTTACTTTTGTGGAGTAAGGAAACAGTGTTGGACGCACTCCACTGAAGACATCCATCAGCCTAAATATTTACTTTAAGTGCAAAGAATTGTTAAAAACCATTTCTAAATTCAGTTTTAATTTCTAGCAAATTAATAAATTAACAATAATAATGAAGAGTGGTAAATATCCAAATATGAGTTCCAAACACACATCCTATTCTTATGCCACATATGGTGATGCATACATCTCCAAATCATACAGGTGGACAAATCTAAACTAGTTTTTATTAAAACAAATATGAATGTGCATATAATAAATAACACTGCTAATAATAATAACATTATATAAATGCAAATTGTCATAAATAAACTGAAAAATGCCCCCTCGAGATGAGGCATTAAGGCAGTGGTTTTTATTTTTATGTAGAAATAATACTTTTTGTAACATTAATCCTTTACACACGTCCTGTGTGTGTTAAGCAATAGGCGCATAACTAACGCACTCTGCGCTGGACTTTAGACCAGCTTTTAGTTGGTCAATGGTGCGGTCTAATTCAGTTCCTCAAAATAGCAACGCCCCAATAATGCGCCTTAACACACGTCCTTTATAGATCATGAGTCCACAAAGTGGTGCAAATGGATTTGCTATTTAAACAACGTGGCGCAAAACGTGAAAATTATAGTTGCACTGGTCTGAAAATAGCAACAACCTGCTCCAAACACATCTTGCACCTTATTTCACCGGGTGTATGATAGGGCCCCCACAGTGTACACTGTAAAAAAATGCTGGGTTCCTCACATTTCCTCCATGTTGTCTCAACTCAAATTGATTAAGTTCACTTAATAATTCTTACAAATATAAGTGGATTGAACATAAAACAATTAAGTTGTCTCCAACAATGTAAGAATTGTGTTGTTTCATTTTAAATAAGTAGTTTGAACAAGCAGCAATTTTTTTTTTTGAGTGTAAACAGAGCCTCAGAAATACATCATATTAAAAAAGTTTGCAGTCCCATAAAGCAACTCCTCTTGAAGTTATTTAATGTCTTCGGACATTGTTGTGAGAGCTCATCTTTGTGAAACCACAGTAGGGGGCATTCAGAGAAAATGGTGGTCTATTGGTTTTTTATATAAATAAAGTGGCAGCTGTTGTACCTGGAGAAGAAGGCTTTAATAGTGCTGAGTGTATATAACTGCTCCCGCACACACACATTACGGGTGGTATGAAGTACATGGTGGCGTCTCGCACCGTGGGCCTGTGGGAGGCGAGGTAAGTAATGAGTGTTAGAGTGGAGGGAAGGCTTCTACCGTCACAACAGGGGACACACACACACATCCGCCTCCCTCACTATCTGTCCATCCATCTCTCCGTCCGTCCATCCGTGCCACGTGGAGCGTAAGAGGCCATGCACATACTTTTATACGCGCTGGAGGGGGTACGGACAGTGTATAGGAACAGTCAGAAGCTCACTTTAAGAACTAAAAAGGAGCGTTCACTAAAAATGAAGGCTTGAAGGAGGGGGGTGGTAGCAAAAAATGACACAAACAGGCTGGACAGGGCAGTCAGCCATGGCAAGAGGGAATGATAGAAAGTCAGCCAACAGGATCGAAAGAGTCTTCCTCTCTCCAGCTGTGCCAAATCTTGCTTGGTTATCTCTAAGTGTTGCGATAAGGGGGGATGCTCGGAGATGGTCTCTGTTAACGTGGAGTGTCTCTGCCATCTCGGAGGCTGGTTATTTATTAAGCAGACACAGACGGTCAGGAATCAGAGGGGGGAAATGGCTGGGAGTGACAGAGCCGCAGATATCACGCTGACGGCTGATGCTCTTCGCTGCTCTGATGCGATCTGACAGCTAAAGTGCGCGGCTGATGATGAAGTCGGTCAACAAGTGCTGTATACATTGCAAGCCGCCGTCGCCGTACAAAGTGGCAATTTTGGATTTCATGCAGATTTACTGAACACGACCAGAACATCTGTTTTGTTTACTTATTCAGGCACCAGGAAAACAATGTCAGGACAGTGAACGCCACAGTCATTCTTAGCATTGTTAGCACTCAGGAAGTGTGAAGTAGAGCTACAGTAAATGCTCAGGGACGTTAATAATGATTATTGTACTATTTAACATAAATTATATTATAAAAGGAAATGTTTTTATGTTAAATTATAAGTGTTATTAATTATTTACACCCCAACTCTTTAAGAGAAGTGCCATGGGATTTTTACGCAGCATAATCCTCTGAGTAAAATGTACTCAATTTAGAGGTCCCTTTAAATAAGTCCAAACAGGTTGATAATAAGTAAAGCTGTTGTTTTTGGAGGTGGTTATTGGTCAAGTTGATGCTTTGCTGAGATTTTGAGAGATTTAATGTATTATATTTCAGCTGATTTCATCAAGGCTGTGACTGAAGTCAGTTTCTGCTTATTAATAACAGGCGTTCATCATAAGTGCTCACTCATCACCTAATTAATCCTTCATTGTCTCTTTAACTTGAGTAACTTTAACTCAGTTTAGAGAGGGACAAAATACTATCTAAACTGAGTAAATTTTACTCAGAGGAATTTGCTGTGTAACAACCACAGAGAGTCGGGACCTCAGTTTAACGTCTCATCCGAAAGACGGTGCTCACTGACAGTATAGTGTCCCCTTCATTATACTGGAGCATTAAGACTCACACAGACCACAGTTCGAGAGCCCCCTGCTGGCCTCACTAACACCACTTCCAACAGCAACCTAGTTTTCCCATGTGGTCTCCCTTGCAAGTACTGACCAGGCTCAGCCCTGCTTAGGTCGCTGGTTCAGGTACTGGCTGAGCCAGTTGGTATTTCTGTGTGGAGTTTTCATGTTTTCCCCATGTTGGAGTGGGTTTCCTCCGGGTGCTCCGGTTTCCCCCACAGTCCAAAGACATGCGCTATATGTGAATTGAATAAACTAAATTGGCAGTAGTGTATGAGTGTGTGTGAATGTGAGTGTTTATGTTTGTTTCTCTGTACTGGGTTGTGCTTGTAAGGGCATCTGCTGCGTAAAACATGGAATAGTTGGCGGTTCATTTCACTGTAGCGATAAATAGCGTCCTCTGATAAATCACAAACTAAACCAAAGGAAAATTAAGAAATAATGTATAATGAGTGGAAATGTTTTTTTTTTCTTTTTTAAGCTAAATTATAAGTGTTACTAATTAATTACACCATTTCTTACATCTGAGAGAATTTAATTGATCTGGCTTAAATTAGTTTAATTAGTTTAATTAATAATATTTATTAAAATTTATAATTTATGATATTTAGTTTTTTCCATTTGTTGTTTGCCTAATGTTTTGTTTTAAACAACTTTGTGAACGATTCTTATATATTCTACTATATGTAGTATGAATTGAACACTGACAACTTTCTGCTGCTAGTCAATTAATCTGTTCTTCATGTTGCTATAATTAATGAAAAAAAATAAAAATAATTAAACGCACCTGACACACCAGAGGAGAAAGCCTGGTTTTTCCTCAAGATTATTTCCTTCACTTTCGTCATTTGGTGAAGTTTTGTTCCCCGCCACTGTCGCCACTGGCTTGCTTGGTTTGGGACTTGTAGAGCTGCGCATCGATGGATTTGCTCTTCAGTCCTTGGACTTTCAGCAGTGAAAATTAAACCACACTGAACTAAATTGAACCTCAACTCTGAAAACTGGACTGACACAGTTTCAATTTACTAGAACTTCTATGTTAAGCTGCTTTGACACAATTTACATTCTAAAAGCGCTACAGAAATAAAGATAAATTGAATTGAATTAATTAAACTCATCAATTTATCAGTAGAGATCCATCTGTTAATTCAGGTCTCTTAGATAAATGTATAACATAATGTCCTTGTCAGCATAAACCACCATCTACTCTTGTTGTATTGCAATAGCAGCCCATATTTCTTTCTTCCCACAAGAAAGGAAATAATACAGAGTTGGAATGACATATTGACAGTTTTTCATTATTCCTTTACAGATGCATTGTGGCCTGCACAACAGTTTGAGTCTTTCTGATGGTCTCGAAAACATGTTTGCAGCCTTCTAATGTCCATATATCACCGGCTGGACATAGAGTTTGATGTCGGGAATGATTTGTGTATCTTTAAATTGACGCACTTGCGCAGCGCAAATCTTATGGGCCCGAGCATCACTTCTCACCAAAACAGATTCTGCGGCAAGGGATGATCCATCATAAAACAGAAAACAGCGCGATTAGCATCTCATTTTCCTGGCCTGAACCCCCTGGGTTAAAGCACGCCCGTAATCACCTGTGAGCCAGAAGAAAGAGAATAAATTGAGAGGCGCAGAGGGGAGAAGAGGGGTGGGACGCTTTGCCTCCCGTAAGGGGTGAAATGTTGTCAGCTTCAGGAAAAAAATACAAAACAAAAAAAAAAATATCACACACTGTTATAAAGAGTAATACATTTACTGATCGGGTCTTGTGTATTGACGTGACGCTGTTGAAATTTTCACACTACACAACTAACAATGAATTTTCTGTCACAGCGACTTAGAGGCTCCCGGGCTGTTATAAAATGACGTCTGCCAGTCAGTGAAGTCGAACCACGGCCTGTAGCTGAGTGGCAATAATCTCCTGGCGGTAATTGCTTTAAGTTTAGGAGGGGTGAGCGCTACACACCCCTGGGGGACTCGGCATCCAATAATTTATTCATAAATTGCGCACAGGCTTGCACGCAGGTTGCACATTGCCTGAGCTGGAAAGCGTGGCGGAGTCCTTACATCAAGCCGCAGGTTCTTAACAATGCTCGGTCTCACTCTTGATTGGTCAAGCACCAAACCTCTTAGTGCGAGAGAGGCAGCGCGCATCTCCCCCTCTGCCTCCGCATGGCTTTTTTAGAACTGACGCTTCAGCGAACACGCACCCGCACTCATGTGCATGCTCGCACGCTGTCCTTCTCATGTATTAGTAGATATATGCATGTTTTTCAGCCCCATTAATTCAGTCAACATACAATTAATTCATGCCAAAGAGCAGCCCCCGCAGGTACACTGGGATATTTTGGACGGTGCCTTTTTTGCTGCATAGGAATGGGACTGTCGCATGCCTGCAATGCCAGCATCCTATTTGTGTTAGTGTGGTGGAGCTGCAGGAACTTTATATGTCTTCTCGCATTCCCTTTTCATTTATACATATCATAAGAGATGTTTGCATAAAGGAGTCATTTTGGGTTCCATAAATAATATTTATGCTTTATTTATAGTATTTTTATTAAAATTTTCTATTTCTATTTTTTTCTTTTTTCTTTTTTTTTTTAGTAGCGTGGAGACATTTTATAATCAAAACCAAATATTTCTACTTTAAAGAGCGCCTATGATGAAAATCATTATTTGGAAGCTGATTGGACAGAACTGTGTGTAGGTATAGTGTGTCCATAGTCATAGTGGGGTGATAGAAACACAATGGGCACTATTTTAACGATCAAGGCGCAAACTCCAAAGCGCAGGGCGCAAAAGCATTAAGGACGTGTCTGAATCCACTTTTGCTATTTTAGGGACGGAAAAATCCGCTCTGCACTGCGGCGCATGGTCTAACAGGGTTGAGCTTATTCTCTTAATGAGTTGTAGGTTTGTTTTGAGAATAAAACAATCAGAGTCTCATCTCCCATTCCATTTAGGAGTCTGTTGCAAATGTGTGCACTGTGTATGTGTCTGTGTATATGTGCGTGAACTTTGTAGCGACATTATGTAGCTATAACTCAACAACAAATACATCAAATAATCATTGGTCAAATAATCAAGTTCTTACTGTAGTATTTCTCACAAACGTTATGTGAGATCTGCTTCCATTATGTCTGTCACTGTGCTGTTTATCTGACACAGCCGAGGCAGAGATTGAGGCACTCTCTGACAGGCACGTGGAAACAGTGAGTGGGGAGAACCAGCATTAAGGCTCAGGCCACAAAACAGCTACATTGTGTTCAAAGCAGAAAATTCCAATATTCTGAAAGGTCTAATAAATAATCTGATGCTTTGAGCTAAAACTTTACAGACACATTCTAGAGACACAAAATACGTATCTTAAATCTTGAAAAGGGGGTAAAATAGGTGCCCTTTAAAGAAATGTGTGTAAAAAGGGACACTTATTTATATATAAGTGTTTATATATATATATATATATATATATATATATATATATATATATATATATATATATATATATATATATATATATATATATATATATATATATATATATATATATATATATATATATATATATATATATATATATATATATATATATATATATATTTTTTTTTTTTTTTTTTTTTTTTTTTCTAAATATTTGTGTATTATTGTGTAATGTACATATTAGTATTTCCTTTTTTCCAGACTCTTAGTCCATATCCAAAAACATAACAAATACCAGGAGTGGTACTTAGTATCACTTAGTATGTGAGCACTTAAAACCTTTATAGTTGTATTTCTTGATATATTCAATCAACATATAAAATTACACATAGATTTCCTTAACACAACATGAAAAGTGTGAAATCCAGCATTCTATAAAATGCCCAAGAAATGTAAACAGTCAAAAAAATGCTGAGTTCCACACGGTAGATTTGTGTTGGGACAACATGAAAGAATTAAGTTAACTTGTTAGTTGTTACAAATTTAAGTGGAATGAACATAAAACGATTAAGTTGTCCCAACAAAAGCTCAAGAATGTTGTTGTTTCTGCTCATTTTTAAATAAGTATGTAGAACCAGCATCAAAAAAAAAACTACTAGTAGGCTCAGAAGGCTGTTATCATTCATCCACATGGTTAATCAGCTATACTAATAGAGAAGACTCCAGATACGGATCTGTTTTTAAATTACTCTGATGGTTGGGGTAGGGGGAGACGTTAATAAAATACAATTAATAGGACATTTTATAAATAATATTTTAAAAATTATTGTGGTTAATAAGCTATACTAAAAGAGAAGCCTCCAGATCGGTTTTTACATTACTGTGATTGGTTTAGAATTAGGGTAGGGGTAGATGTTAATAAAATTTCATTAATAGAAAATTTTATAAATAATATAAATAATTCTAATTAACTTCCGATCGCAGCCGAATGTGATCTATAGCTGATTAACCATGTGGATGGACGATAACAGTCTTCTGAGCCTACCAGTAGGTGCAGAAGGCCCCTACTGGCCCATCAGCTGATAACCACTGATAACGCCAATTCAATCGAGTGATAACATTCGAATTGGCTGTCCAGTCTTACCTACTGTAACAAATACTTCAATCTCAGTTCTGCTGTCAATGTTTTTCAGGGAAGAACATCATATGCTTTGTTTCGTATTTCTTCCACTGTAAAATACATAATGATCAATTAAGGCTTTTGTTGTGCTCTACTCACACTTTGCCTAGATGATACTTGTCATTTTATATAATGCCTAGGAAAACTAAATCTTGACAAAGACACTGATATTTCATACTTTGCCTAAAATCATCAGACATTCAATTCTTTTCCTAGGCATTCTATACAATGCCAGGATATACACGCATCTGACTTACATATTAAGGGATGAATTGGTAAACTGCCATAAATAGCAACCTTTAGAAACTCAATAATAACCCAATAGCAACCTTTGATTACATTTTTTTTGCACCATGGATGTTACTTGCCAACCATTCCTAAAGCAGTATAGGCAAATGGGCAGAGAATATCTAACATCAAAGTCAATATTACAATTTTTGTTGCACATTTAATACTAAGTTTCTGCAGTTTCTGTTGATTGTGTTGATTCTCATACAAAAAAAGCCAAAATCAATGCCATGAGAGGAAGCAATAGCTAAAACCTAAGCTAACTTTCCTACTATTGTTTGCCTGCATTCAACAAGTGCAAATCCAGATCAAATGTGTTGTGTTGGTAAATCTTGAATGGCATGAGTTGGTTCTGCAGTGATGAACAGCAGAGGTTTGAAAGCCGCTCATACTAACACACTTGCAGATCTGTCAGAAGAATGATTGTAAAATGAAATGGGCCTCATGTATGTGGTGCTGTATAAACCAATTTACAAGAAAGACACTTAAGCGGCGTGTTACTTATTCATGAGCTTGTAGAAGTTAATGGAACAAATATACCAGATTCACCTCCTGAAGTGTGCGAGACATGTATAATTCAAGAGGTTTAGCTATAATGACAACACTGCACTGACTGGACACAACATAAACCTGGAGTGTGAGAGACCTCGCACACAAAGACTTCCCAGAGGACTGTTTTATTGCTCATAGGATGCTCTGTCATTGCTCAAGAGGCTTAATGGAGTCTCAATTATGTGTCATTTAACTTTGTCTCCCATGTTTCTCCTTAGGGGAAGTGAAATATGAGAAACACGAATGAAACAATTGTTGACGTACAGTATTGAGCAATAAATCAGCACGGTTGGTATCCAGAAAATAGATGGATGTCCTTCAAACCGGGTCTTGTAAGGGAACACGTAGTCTTACACAGTGAAGGTCATTGACCCTGTAGATGTTTCATGACCTTTAGTGCTTAAAGGGTGAAAATGGATCTGTAACACACTTTTACGTTTGGGTGTGAAGTGTGTGTTGTTTAGTGCCTGTGCCAGAGTTTTTAGTATGTGTGTTTGAATGTGCACTTGGGTATTTGGTATTTGCAGAAGGACATTCGTAGTGTCTGTGTTAGTGAAGTGCAAGGACATCGATGTATATGGATGAATATGACTGATTTATTAATCATAAGCACACTCCCAAAGGCTGTTCCCGGAGGTGAGCAGCATAATTATGATGCTGCCTCCTAAGTTTTAGTTTGTTTCGGACAGATTCTAAGGCCACATCTTATGGATACTTTGCAATTCCACAATGCATTATGACACAAACTCACTTATTAGGTACACAGGCTTGTTGTGGATTCGTACCCCTGTTTACATTTCTGGAGAGCGCGAAATATGTAGCCAGAGGTATGTCTGGCTGCCTTTTGTCTTTTAAAATGAATGCTATGAGGTGGTATGACGCCGTCGACGGCTTCTGTTTCTTTTAGCGCTACCAACTGACTGATAACCTCCATGTGGAAGGGTTTTCCAACACAATCTCACTCAACTTTTTGATTTAGTGGGTAATTCGATATCTCTCATACAATTTAGTATGATTTGCTCATCCCCCAGTGACAGTTGGGTTTAGGGGCGGGGTTGGGTGCCACGCCTCCTTTTTAAAATCGTACATTTTCAAAAACGTAAAATAGTTACGTTACCTCGTGAGATCAGGCTGGGTTTTTCGATGTTACCAGTTTTCCCAGTGGCTCACCTCATACGGTGATGAACTTGGGACACTGATCGGAGATGACTGCGATGATGCAGTCAAGCTCGGAAAAGAACGGTTCCAGAGCAGTAGAAACAAAAGCAAAACAATAAATAAAATAAATGAATAAACAACAGGCTGACAACATAGTGATATCACACGGCTGTGACAGCTTTTCTTTTTCTAGATTGCTTTTGAAAACACTATCGGTTGGGTTTAGGGAAGGTGTTAGGTGTGTCAGTCAATCGGTTAGTTGATCAACAGCAAGCTGGCCTAGTTGGATGAAGTGTTTATTGTGCCCCCTGGTGGATTTATGTGAGAAGAGGATGTGCGAGAGAAATTTGAGATCTGGCGGGTTTGCAAAAACGAAAACTGCAAGCAGATGTACACCGGTTATGTATTTCGCTATCCCCAAATATGTAGGCCTCGGTGAGTTTCCGCAATGAGCCTGCACTGTAAAAAAATAAATAAATTGACCCAACTTGAAATTTTAAGGCATTAAACTTTAGGACATTTTTGAGTTGACTCAACTTACTCTTTTGCCTTCATAACTGCCTTAGTTCTTTGTGGCATAGATTCAACAAATTGCTCAAGACATTCTTCACATTTCGCAAACATTCAAATCTAGTTTAAGATGATTTGAGTCATATTATTCTGCTTGTAGTAACCATCACAAAATGGGTTCAGTGTGACCATAAAAGGATAAACATTTTAAGCAACAATACTCATGTAGGTTGAAGGGCTGCATGATAATGGGGAAAAAGCATTGCAGTATTTAGTTTTTCTGTGATTATATGAATCTACAGTATTTTCAACAGATGGATAGGATAGCTCTATTTGGAAGGAATTTAGCTTTTTAGATTAATTTTGATGGTTTTAAAGACTATCTGCATAAAAAATAATAAATCACAAGCATAGACAAATACAATAGAGCACAGATAAAACAAATAAATATAGTGTTTTCTGGAGAGTAATAGTTTTCAGTTAAAATTGAATAATACAGTGTAAAATACGATGTGTAGTTCTCATAAAAATAAATAAATAAATATTATTAATCTTTTTTGTTAAAGCTACAGTCTTGCTTGAAATGCTCACATGGTATCAGAGCTTAAAACACATGCATGTGATAAACTTTCACTCCGTTACGGTTTAATTTTTCCAATCAAACTATGTGTTCTGAATTGTGGAGACTTTTCAACTATATTCTTAACTGATGATATACACATTGCTTTATAGTTCTGTCATGACAACAAGAGATTTAGCATGGTAATGGATATGGCAGGGTTGATGTATTTGGTCTTGGTGGAATATATCTGCTATGCTGCTGCTGCTTTGACTATTAAGGCAGGTCAAGTGCAAAGACTTGCTACTGCCAGTATGTTCACAAACAAGCAATCTGAGAATATAACGCACTGCTTTTGCAAACACAGTATATTGTAACCCCCATAGCAGATCTAAACAGAAGTGGAGCTAGGGTGGAGGAGGGTCTCTGAAAACAATGGTGCATATTTATAGCACAAAACAATACTGAGACATTTAAAATGCTGAGGAGCAAGCTTATTGGCTTCTGAGGCAACCGCAACCGATCTCCTACTCCATGCAGTTAATGACGTAGGAGCAGATTAGGCATGACCTATCAGCTTGTGTTCTGTCTTCACGACAGAATTTTGTATATGCTAAAACAATATATTGAGCAGTGGTGGTTAATGCCCAATTGACACTAAAGCGTCCAATATAGTTGAAGTCAGAATTATTAGCCCTCCTTAATTATTAGCCCCCCTGTATATATATATTTTCCCAATTTCTGTTTAACGAAGAGATTTTTTTCAACACATTCTTCAACTCATTTTTAATAACTGATTTATTTTGTCTTTACCATGATGACAGTTCATAATATTTCACTAGATATTTTTCAAGACACTTCTATACAGCTCAAAGGTACATTTAAAGGCTTAACAAGGTTAATTAGGCAAGTTAGGGTAATTAGGCAAGTTATTATATAACGACTGGTTTGTTCTGTAGAAAATGTAAAAAAATAATTGCTTAAAGGGGGCTGATAATATTGATCTTAAAATGATTGAAAAAAAAAAGTTAAAAAGTGATTTTATTCTAGCCGAAATAAATCAAATAAGACTTTTTCCAGAAGAAAATATATTAAAGGATATACTGTGAAAATTTCCTTCCAGTGTTAAACATCATTTGGGAAATATTTGATTTAACTAAGTGAAGAAAACATCAAGTATGCCATTACACCACAAGCATCTTAACTTTTTTGGTCTATGTAAGGAGCAGACAGCAAGTCAACTAAACAGATTTTAGCACAGAACCATTGTTTCTAGCACATTAATTCTCTATTGCCAATCAGCGATCATAATATGGCTGTGTTAACAGATTAATGAAACTTTAACGTCGCCATATCAATGAATAATTTGTTAAAAATTGTACAATATTTCAGCAAAGAACATACATTTTATCTCCTCTCGTAATAGATTGGAGAACATTTGAAAACATAACTCATTTCCATTTCTCTTCTGTGAAATATTAAAGTACAGGAAACTTCAGGGGTTTTCTTTTAAAACCCGAATCCAATAACTAATGGAAGTTCTTTTGCCACGGCTAAACATGCTCGCACCAACTCTCGGCTCTACTCCTGCTATGCCTGCTACTATTAAAAACCATAAACTATATGAAGTGTCAGATTCTGGGCGAGAACGAAGCTCAGTCTCTCCCAAACCACTTAAAAAGAGAATGGTTGGCAGAACACGTAGAAGAAAAAGTTTAGGAGGTGTACTTGTAGTATTTTTTTATTTTTATTTTTTTATTTGGAACAGTTTAATCTACTCTTAAATACACTTATTACATTTCATCAAATGCATTTCATCAAAATCAATGTCTTCATATCTGTGTAAACTCAAAATAACAATTGATTTTAACTAGTTTGAAATGGAGCAGGATGAAGCCCAAGCTTATTATTCCACATCATTAAATTCTCTTCAAATTATTTGACCTTTTATCCTTGCATGTCTTTTACGCCATTTGTACATGTCCCTTAAAGCTGCTGTATGTAAGTTTTTGACTCTTCTAAAGCATAAAAATTCCACAATATGTTTGCAGATATTTACGAACAAGTGAACATTCTTGTTTATCTGAAAAACAATGCTGAAGTCAGATATTATGCTTTGAAAATGTGCATTAATTGCTGGAACATCCGTCTTTGTTTTGGTCATTTAACCCACCCACTGACAGTTTAGCCAATTATATTCCAGCACCCCGGGTTGCCTTGGTGCAATTCATTCAGTCAGAAAGGCTCTTAAAGCATGTGTCCGTGACTGAAAATGTGACCTTTGGTGGACAGTAGCAGCCTCTGAAATGAGACACAGATTCAGAGTTTCACATGAGGTGGTTATTAATTAGCAAATAATATAAACATTACAAACGTAAACATTGAGTGAGCAGGTTACATTGTAACCCTGTGTCCTAACAACACGCTACGTGACGAGATTTACAGTAATAAGCCTCTATTCACATATTCTTTTGATGACATATTTATATATTATAAACTTTTTAAACCGTTTAATATCTAGACACATATTTTCTAAACTATTTCATAATTTCACCACGAAAAAAAAATCTTGTTCTTTTATCAAATTATATCCACCATCTCTCTTTTAAAAAATTGTGTATGTGTCCTCAAGTAATTTATTCCTAGGTTCAAACATACTCACTGGCCACTTTATTAGGTATGCCTTACTAGTACCGAGTTGGAACCTCTTTTGCCTTCAGAACTGCCTTAATCCTTAGTGGCATAGATTCAACAAGGTACTGGAAATATTCCTCAGAGATTTTGGTCTGTATTGACATTATAGCATCACACAGTTGCTGCAGATTTGTCGGCAGCGCATCCATAATGCGAATCTCCTGTTCCACCACATCCTAAATGTGCTCTATTGGATTGAGTTCTGGTGACTGAGGAGGCCATTCAAGAAAGCAGTCTGAGATGATTCGCGCTTTATGACATGGCACGTTATCCTACTGGAGCAGCCATCGGAAGATGGGTACAGTGTGGTCATAAAGGGATGGACATTATCAGCAACAATACTCAGGTAGGCTGTGGCGTTGATACAATGCTAAATTGGTACTGAAGTGTGCCAAGAAAATATCCCCCACACCATTACACCACCACCACCAGCCTGAACCTTTGATACATTGCACATTGGATCAATGCTTTCATGTAGTTGATGCCTAATTTTGACTCTACCATCCGAATGTCGCAGCTGAAATCGAGATTCATCAGACCAGGCAACGTTTTTCCAATCTTCTATTGTCCAGTTTTGGTGAGCCTGTGTGAATTGTAGCCTCAGTTTCCTGTTCTTATCTGACAGGAGTGACACCCGGTGTGGTCTTCTGCTGCTGTAGCCCATTCGCCTTAAGGTTGGACGTGTTGTGCGTTCAGAGATGCTTTTTTGCAGACCTCGGTTGTAACGAGTGGTTTTTTGAGTCACTGCTGTCTTTCTATCAGCTTGAACCAATCTGGCCATTCTCCTCTGACCTCTGGCATCAACAAAGCATTTGCGCCCACAGAACTGCCGCTCACTGGATCTCACTCTTTTTCAGATTATTCTCTTTAAACCCTAGAGATGGTTTTGCGTGAAAATCCCAGTAGATCAGCAGTTTCTGAAATACTCAGACCAGCCCGTCTGGCACCAACAACCATGCCACATTCAAAGTCACTTAAATCTCCTTTGTTCCCCATTCTGATGCTCTGTTTGAACTGCAGCAGATCATCTTGACCATGACTACATGCCTAAATACATTTGAGTTGCTGCCAAGTGATTGGCTGATTAGAAAGTTGCATAAACGAGCAGTCGGACAGGTGTACCTAATAAAGTGGCCAGTGAGTGGAAGTTATTCTATTTTAAATGGAACCAAATCAGAAAACTGAATTAAAAATAAAGAATCAAGCACAGTACAAAGTAGTTAAATAAATAGCTTTGGTCATTTTGCTCATGTTTATGCATGAGGGTTGTGGTTCTCAGGTGTCGAATATTAGCAGAAGCAATGCTAGATTGTTTCACTTATGAAATAATCAGAACTCTTGAATAATCTACATTTCATCACTTATTATGCACTAAGAATAGATGCATATATTTAAACATGGCACATGCATATTCATATAAAATATAGCCTATGTAAATAATTAGTCGCAAAACAAGAAGGCCCTACATTGTATGCATGATGTGTTGCTAATGCTCATCCTGAAAACTTTCTATTAATCGGCAGTCAAGTACTGTAAGTTGATGCTCATACATAATGAATTGTGCTGAAGCCTCTGGGGCCTAACGCACAAAAAATACAGAATGTGTTGAAAATACAAGTAGAGCTTGCATCTAAATAAGATTTAACCTGATAACTGTGCATATTGTAATTGTTTTTTTTTTTAATCACCAGGGACTGAATTATTCATTTTCAGTCTGAACAGGTTCACATCCAGGCTTCTGGTGGTGTTGTTTTCTCTTCTTCTAGAATTTGACTGACTTTTTGTGTGTATAAATCAACCGTATGTTATTCATAACATCTTTCTCTCATTGTTTTGGTTTATTTATAATAGATGTATTCAGTCCCTTGAAGATTCCGATCAAGAAGCGTTGGCAACGTGTCACTTTCACTTGGCAGTGTGATGTTAGTTTTTGGTTCAATTTTTAGTTTCTCTGCAATTTGGAGGTTATAATCTTTTTTTTGGGCATTGAAATGTGCAACTATGACAACTAAAACAACAACCAGGAGACTTCATTAGGAGAAGAAAGTATTGTTTAAAACAACAGATAAATATTGCACTTGTAATTATTCCTTATTAAGTGCTCCCATTTAAATATTCATAACTTAAAATTGAATAGGATTGTTTGATATGCACACTAAGACTGTATTTATTAGTTTAAAATGCATTTAAGGCAGTAATATTATTACAAATTAAAAACACTGTCTTCTTTTTTTAGTTTACCATATGTTTTCTGTGATATCAAATCTAAATTTATCATTAGTCTAAGGCAGGCATGGGCAAACTTGATCCTCGAGGGCCGGTGTCCCTGCAGAGTTTTGCTCCAACACAAATCAAACACACCTGAACACCCTAATTAGTGTCTTTAAGATCACTAGAAAGCTACAAGCAGGTGTGTTTGATTAGGGTTGGTGCAAAACTATGCAGGGACACCGGCCCTCCAGGATCGAGTTTACCCATTCCTGGTCTAAGGGCTGTGCGATTTTAAAATCTCGATTAATTGAATATTTTAACTCTACGATTAATGCACGATAATTGTTTTTATTAATTAATTAATTTATTTATTAATTTTGCCCTCATAGTTCACTGACAGATTTATTATATACATTTTTTACAGAAATATGCCCACATACTACAAATGAGAGACTTCTGAATAAAGGGTGCATTGCTTGATTTTAAAATAATTGAAGGAAACACACATTAAATACTATTTATGATTATTTACTGAACATCGATGTTGAATAACTAAAATTGAAACACACACTGCCTAAAATGAACAGTCACTTTCTTATAAAAACGTGAAAATAAATAACTTTCCCTTTTGGAAACAAAATGAATAATTTTCAGTGTTGTTCATATTAAAAGTAGAAAATAAGCAGCATCTCATCTAAATACATTAACTCTTGTATATCTTGTAAATAACATTTTAAACCGTGCATTTCTTGCATCTTCTGTAAACAAATATTTGAATGTAAATAATAATTTTAATGCAATGTAAAAAATATGTCGTCTCAATGCATCTCTGGCGCAGCTTCCAATCATGGTTAATGTAGTGCAAAGTAAGGGTTATTGCACTGAATATAAAATTTTCATCCGGAATTTTCACATGTTAAAAAAATAAATTCGATTTCACGTTGTTCACGCACTGTCTCTGAAACTTTCGACCATCATAAAAAAATGTTCCCAGGTTTTATTTTTTATTTTTATTTTATCCGTTTTTTTTTTCCTTTTTGCATCCAAAAAAAGTGCTTTTAGAGGTGTTTTAACAGTTCAGAGCCATCGTACATGCGAAAAGCTAAGTTAACAGATAACTTTGACAAACACAGTGCATAAAATATCCGACCAATTACAGAGTCAACCTTCCTGACGCAGAATAGTGTTGTTTTTAGGTCATCCTGAGAAGTTTTTATTGGAGTGGAGTAATGGAATTGAGTCTTGTAAAGTACCTTTCAAGGAGGCCTGCACTATGTATATATATATTATCATAAATGATCATTGTATCATTGTCGCGATATCATATCCAATATACATAACTCAGACGTGTAATAAATTACATTTATTTTATCCATTGGTTGTTTATCTGAACTAGATGCTAATGGACAATGCTAAACATTCCTGACCCAGAATAGTGTTGTCATCCTGAGAAGTTTTTATTAGGTTCAGAATTGAATCGAGATTGCCTTGTAAAGTACATTTCAAGTAGCACTGCACGATGTATAATTCAGCCTAAATCAGGCTCACGTGACTCCATATGCAGTCGGAAAATGAATCGAAAAAATCGACATGCACAAATTAGATTGATTATAGGTTCTGAATGTTGATTTCAATTACTTTTCGATTAATCGTCCAGCCCTGATTAATCATTTCTTCAGTACTTAGTGATGCATGATTTGGTGCAAAATATTACGATTTTATTCTGAAAACAACCGTGCGTTTTTTTTTTTTTTTTTTTCATGGAAACTGTTTTTCCAAGGCTTATTTCATGAATCCTTACTGTCACTTTTGATAAATGTGTCCTTGCTGAATAGAAGTGTTACTTTCTCTCAAAATAAATCTTTCTTACCCAAATCTTTTGAATGGTAGTCTGTGAGTATATTTAAAGAAATGATTTGATTTTCTTTAGATTTGACAAGTCCACATTTTACACATTGTCACATGTCAAACCTGGCGATAGACAAATGAAATATTTATAGGAATTTAATACAGATTGAATTACGGTTCATACATGTTGAGCCGAGCAGCATGCAGACACATACAGTCCCCTGAGGGGCTTTAATTCCCTCCCTTAAACACTGGCCGCAGTTTCCACTGGCGAAAGACTCATTCAGCACCAAAAGCACCCAGAACCCCCCCTCCATGACTCCTCTTACATCACGACGGCCTCTCCCTCATTGTGCCACAGTGGAGTGTTTTATAGCGCCTGGACGGCATATAACACTGCCCAGTTATGAGGGTTAGTTAGCGGTTAGCCGCTCCAAGTGGCCGTGTTGGTTTTGGCTGGGTGCTGCATAATTTTGACACAGGTGCAGAAAGCCAAGCAAGCTCAACTTTTGACATTAGTTGGCTGAAAATGTGAGTCCGTACGTACAGTGCATGGTTTAAACATTTCAATGAGCCCTTTGTTTGCTTTGAGAGGTCGGATTGTCAGAGAAAGGGTGGAGAGGCTACATGCTAATGGACAATGCTAAACATTCCTGACCCACAATGGTGTTGTATTTAAGACATCCTGGAAAGTTTTTAGCATGCTTCAGAATGGAATTGAGAACGTCTTAAGTACATTTCAAGTAGGGCTGCACGATAGTATATATCACAAAATTAACATTCAAGAGTTCACACTTAGCTGATGATTCATCATAAAGCTTGTTTGGCATGCTGTCCTGGGAGAGAGCCCTGTGCTTATAAGATCCTCGAGCACGGGGCTCCCTCCCGTTTGCTAGGCGAGAGGGGAGTTTGAGCTCAGGTAGATCTCGAGAACTCCCCTGCTGCAGTAGCTATTGAACAGATAGTGATTGCTCCTAAGAGATAACTATTTACATGGAGCATGTCTATGGTGCTGATTTGGATTAGTCAATTAACTTAAGTTGTATGTTTTTTGACGGTGGGAGGAAACCAGGGAACCCAGGGGAAACCCACGTGAGCACAGGGAGAACGTGTAAACTCCACACAGAAACATCGGCTGGCTTGGTAAAGACTACAACCAGTGATGTTCTTGCTGTGAGGCACAACCACTGGGCCACCGTGCCACCCATCTAGGAAAGGAGGAGTAGGGGTGGAAGGGGGGGATTCTTCAAAACGAAGATGGCTGTAATATTAGGGTATTTATAGTGACTTAGGAATCGCCTGATTTGTGAATCATAAATTGAATAATGCGAGGCCGGCTGCGAGCAATCATAAGCACGTGATCTTCTCGAAATTAGTTTATAAATAAGCTTCACTTATCGTGATAATAATATATGCAATATACGTAATGCAGACGTGTGATGAATTACATTTATTGTATGCATTGGTTGTTTATTTTAGGGAGTCACGGTGGCGTAGTGGGTAGCACCAGCTGGGTCTGTTGGCATTTCTGTGTGGAGTATGCATGTTCTCCCCGTGTTGGCATGGGTTTCCTCTGGGTGCTCCAGTTTCCCCCACAGTCCAAAGGTATGTGCTATAGGTGAATTGTAGAAACGAAATTGTTTGTTGTGTATGTGTGTGAATTCAAGAGTGGATGGTTATTTCCCAGTGTTGGGTTGCAGCTGGAAGGGTATCCGCTGTGTAAAATGTATGCTGGATAGTTGGCGGTTCATTCAGCTGTGGCGACCCCTGATTAATAAAGGGACTAAGCCGAAAAGTCAATGAATGGATGAATGTTTATCTTAATTTGATCAATCAGATGGGGCCATATCTATCTCTCTCCCCACCTCCCCAATAGTTGCTGCTCTGTGATTGGCTGGAGCCCAAAGGTGAACCCAGAGCTGAAAATAAAGTCCAATGGTGAGAGTCGAGACTTTTTCGAAGAAAATGACTACAGCCAATCAGATTCAGAATAAGTCCCTTATTCATCAGGGGTCGCCACAGCAGAATGAATCACCAACTACTCATGCATAGTGAGCAATTAGGGCGGCATGATAAATCGAAAAAAGGTTGTGATCTTGAATTTAATCCAACATCTCTACAATTCAGCTTATTACTTTTTCTAGTTCAGGGTAGACGTCTCTACATTGTTTTATATAGATTGACCCCTCCAAATGACATTGAAAGAGTCAGTATACTGTATTTATAAGGTATTATTTACTAAAAAATATCATTTCTGTCTTTATGTAATGATGTATTTGCAGCTGCGAAATCATACGTGAGCTGAGTTTGTTTACTATGGAAAGGATGCATGTGTCTGTGAAGGATACACTTTAGTGAACAGAGCCACCAAATGCTGTGAATAACAGGTAATAAAGTTATAAATAACGTTCAGTTTGCACATAGCGATCATTTGGGATCATTTTTTTTTCCTTAATGTGACGGCAGCCATGACATGAGTGCACTCGGCAGTAAAAGTGAAGCTGAAAGCACGTGCATATCATTTAAATGATCATATTGCATCTTAGAGTCATGATTACGACAAGCATTTGATATGTTTTTTTTCTTTCATAGTGAACACAAAGTGCATGATAATGAATGTTTAACCGTGTCAGTATAGCAACTCTAGCCTAAATAATGTTATAATGCAAGAGGGAAACTGAGAATGACCAATGTCTCATTTCACCAGTGAAAAAATAGTCTAATAATGTTATCAATGACAGACTGCAAGCATATGTCTTAAACATAATTTAACTTTAGGATTATGAATAGTTGTATTCTTATGTAATGTAACACTGTCCATTAATGAACAGGACATATTTAGGGTGTGTTCAAACCTGCCTTATTTAGTTTGGTTGAATTGCAGTTGAGTTTGTTTTCCCTATTGGTGTGCTTCGTTTGGGAATGTGTGAATGTAGCAATCGCACTCGAGTGCGCACCAGAAGCAGACCAAAAAAGCCTCCACGAAGAGGTGATCTCAGTACGCTTTTAAACGAACCCTGGAGTGATTCATTTGTGGTGAGAACATGATTCGAACTAAAACAGACCCACATGCAAAAAGTTCTGCGCCTTTTTTGACTAATCCAGCTGCCGTAGTCCGATGATAGTCCTGCCGTAGTCCCATTTTATGGGGTGTGGAGGAAAAATATTTGTTGACAGCGCTTTACCTACAATTTTAAACAGAGAGAGAGAAAAAAAAACATCACCTGATAGATCGTTGGTAATTTTTCCAGAAGATGACCATGTCACAGTTTAGCTAAATTAATTCACGCCTCCTCCTGAAGTGACTTGCGATGCTGCAGCTGCGCTTCATTCTTGAAATGTAGTTTGTCTAAAGTGATGTATACTAACTATATACAGTAGCATACTCAATAGTCGTCCCTCCATAGTAAAAAATGACATTTTGTATATGTCTGTTTGTTTACTTGCAGGAGTTCCATTTACATTTTGCTGCACGTTAATTCTCACCAATCGAAAAGCTGTTTAGAAAATACGTTCAATGGCCAATGAGTGATGTGGATTTTGTCACATGACTGCATTTTGGTTCTTTTCAACTGGTTCAGACCAAAACACTCAGCGTGGTGTAAAAAGGACCCAAAAACGGCAGAAAAGGGCTACAGTGTATCATTTATTGCTCAAATGAAAATAAACACAGATGAGAAAGCACCCTTAAAGTCTGTTCAAGTCCACCGTTCTTAGCCTATACAAAATTTAGCATTTTTAACCAACAGTAGATTCACACATAGACCTAATATTTTATCAAATTTCTTTAACCATGTGTTTGAGAAATAACAATAATAATAACCTACTCACATTAACCTTTATTTAAGAAAAAGCACAAAAAAAAATTGTGATTCTCATTTTAGCCAGAATGCTGTAGCCGTATGGGCAATGACAGATTTTTACATTGTGAGTGAACTGTCCCTTTTTAACTATAGCCAAAAACATTTGCTTTCACTATGATTCTTAATCGACTCTGAAACTCTGAAAGTGGCCCTAAAGAGATCCAGAGATTCCCACTGGAAATGACGACATTCTGCCGTGCTCATTTTCGACTCATGTAAGCACACTTGCGTCATTGCACCAGGCATTTCCTACACAAATGAAGGCCAGCGTTCATGTTGGAGCAATCGCAGACACGTCCAATCCTCGTCACACCTTTTCCCTTTCTGCAGCGTGAAAAAAAAAGGGGCGACATGCAGTTAGGCCCCATGTTGTGGTTAAGAATTTAAGTGACTTTCCTTCACCTCAGATCGACCACACAGTTTGATTTGCTTCCCAATGAGAAGTGCATATGAAAATACTCTCGGTCTCGGTGTTCCGGCAGCTGCTGTGGGTTTTTTTTTTTTTCTGCCGTCCCCACGTTACGGGCTGAACTCTGCACCTCTCTCTCTCCTCATCTCCATCAAAAAGACAGATGGTAGTGTCGAAGAACCGCAGCAGCGGGCGTTTATAATTCAACAGCTTTTTTTTTCTCCCCCCGCTCTAATATTAAAAGTTATTTTGAAACTGTGAAGGTCTGTAAAATTATTACTGTCTCACTCTCCAGGCCGAATGGAGAATCTCCATGACGAGGTGACAACTTATCATATTCACATCCTCCAGGTGCCTGCGCCTGTCAACAGGAAATTCAAATACTCGTGATTGGCAGGCTGACATTTTTACAATCTCAAGTGAGAATGTATGTGAGGGGAGAGCGATGCCTCCCAGAAACACTCAGGAACGCTGCTTTCCTGCTTCCCAGAAGACTTCAACAGATGCACTTTAATTCCTCAACACTTCATGTATTAGTGCAAAAAAATAAGGAGTGCGTGAAAGCAAAGAGTCGTGAATAAAGCTTTATTTAGCAGAGATAAATAATGCCCACATGCACACAAATCCGAGTGACGTTGAAAGGGATAGTTCACCCCACAAATGTTACGTTTACACATCTTTTACTGGTTTCAAACTTAACTTTCTTTCTTCTGTTGAACACCAAAGAAGATCATTTGAAGAAAGCCGAACTGTAAAAACATATCACTTTCTGTATTTTGTGATTCACAAGGGTTTTCTGCTTATTTACGGCTGTGAATTGCATTATGGGAGCTTGATTTGTTGTTGAAAATTCAACTGTACAGTTGAACAAAGAGACTTTTAGGGTGCCTTCACTCTAGCATATTTGGTCCGCACCCGGGTTGAGTTGACATCAGAGTTTGGTCTGCTTAGCTAGTGTGAATGTGTCTTCTGAACTTGAGTGCGCACCCGAGAACCGTACCCGAGTTTGCCTAAGGGTGCTTTCACACTTGGTTCATTTGCCTGGACTGTACCCAAGTTCGATTGTCCCCCCTTGCCACCTTCTCGGTTGGTTTGTGTTCACACTGTCTTTTTTCCTTCTGAACCCCGGTACGCTTGCGTCAACGACACAGACACACACACACACACACACACACAGGAATGAACGTTATGAAAACGATAGTTTGTTGTACAGTTGGCAGTTCACTTCCGTCATTTGGCTGTTGCTAGGTGTAAAGTCATGAAAACAAAGTGCCAAAATGGAAAGACTTCAGCACATCCCGGTCGATTTGCTTTTACTGAATCTTTTAGTTTTGGCCGTACAGAAAGCAACTCGCGTCCATCTGCCTCACAAAAATATTATAAACATTCAGAACAGACGAGCAGACATCACTGTGTATCACTGTGTTTGCCCTGGCTCAGTCCCGCTTGTCACCAAGGTACGAAACGTGACACACACACAGAGACACACACACACACACACAAACAAACGTTATAAAAATGATAGTTTGTTGTACAGTTGGCGGTTCACTTCTGTTACTTGGTACAATTGCATTCACATTAGAAGTGAACCGTACCAGAGTTTGCATAAACTGCACCCCATACCATCTCTTTCAGGCAGACTCAGGTACAGTTCACATAAAACTGGTTCCCTCGATAAAATCCCCATAGGATTTTCCCATAGGCGTATCGAAGATTGCAAATAATAAGCTCTGTGTTCAAACACAGTTCATTACACTTACACGTTTTGTCCAGCCGGATAATCCTCACACGAAAATACAACTTTTAGCACTTTTGTATCTTAAATGCAAACGGAAGAACTAAAAAGCTAACATTAGGCTATAAACAGACTACAGTGCCTTCAGGGCGCTCGCCTGGGATGTTTTCGCCTGGGAACTTTTCAAGCCAATTTTTAGGAATATGGTCCATGACAAAGTTTTAATCTCTCAGTTTATTAATCCATGCTATATATTTTAAACAAATAAATACCGTATTGACCTACGTGCCTTTTGGTAATTTTTTATGTGGGAAATACATTTTGGTTTGTTTTACGGTTGTTGTAAAACTTTTAAAACTGTATGCATAAATGTGTCTACACAGTATTGTCACAAGACACATTTAAATAAGTGTATCGCTCATGTAAGACAGAAATGAGGCGTGAAGGACAGGTCTATCAAATGCCTGCAAGTTCCATCATAGATAGAGAACAACATTCAATACTCAATACTCAATTACTTCAATAATTTTTTGTCACAAAGTACAGCAAAAAGCAGCCCATACAGTCACATCTGCTATACATTTTGAGGTGGAGTGCAAATATTGCAGTTATGACAATTAACAGATAACTGATGTGTTTTATGTCGTAGAATAAAACGTGAAAGTATACAGTTAGCCTCTTTCACACAGTGATACTGGTAATCTCCAGAACATTTCTGGAACAATTTTACCGGTAAATTTTAAAAAAGCACTGTTCACACAGACAAGGACATCTGGATTTTTTCTGAAAAAGGCTGTTCACTTATCCATTCCAAAATAGCTGTAAAATCTGCACTTGCATTTGTAAACATAATTGGGGTCAGGCTTTTGTTGATGGTTTCACTTTTATTTAAAGCTTTAGCATTAATGCAGCTGCTTCTGTCCCAGAGACAACCAACATTTATGATTCTGTTATAAGAAAAAAACAGCTTTTTTGCATTACCTTGTAATATTTTTGAGCTTTTATTTTATTTTATTTTATTTTATTTTATTTTATTTTATTTTATTTTATTTTATTTTATTTTATTTTATTTTATTTTATTTTATTTTATTTTATTTTATTTTATTTTATTTTATTTTGTTTTATTTTATTTTAATCCAAAGTGTCCATTCACAAATAATTAAAATGTATTTATTTATTTATTTATTTATTTATTGAATCATTTTTTTTGTCCAGTCACTACTATTTAAATTTTATTTTGTTTTATTTCTTTTTTATTTGCAAAGAGTGTTCATTCTCAAATATTTAATTTGTATATATTTATTTATTTATTTATTTAAAATTTGAGTGTCCATTCACAAATATTAAAATTTTATTTTATTTTCCTTCATTCATTTTCCTTCTGCTTAGTCTCTTTATTCAACAGGGGTCGCCACAGCGGAATGAACCGCCAACTATTCTGGCATATGTTTTACGTAGCGGATGC
>NC_079446.1:43823392-43860892 GCF_903798145.1 Danio aesculapii | reverse complement strand
TAATATTTTTTCTTCTGGAGAAAGTCTTATTTGTTTTATTTCTGCTAGAATAAAAGTAGTTTTTCATTTTTTATAAGCAACTTTAACATCAATATTATGAGTCCCTTCAAGCTGTTTTTTTTTCCGATAGTCTACAGAAGAATTTGCCCAATTGCCCTAACCTGCCTAGTTAACCTAATGAACCTAGTTAAGCCTAATTGTCCTTTAAGCTGTATAGAAGTGTCTTGAAAAATATCTAGTCAAATATTATTTACTGTCATCATGACAAAGATAAAATAAATCAGTTATTAGAAATGAGTTATTAAAACTATTATGTTTAGAAATGTGTTAAAAATTACTGTTAAAAAGAAATTTGGGAAAAAAATAAACAGGGGGGCTAATAATTCAGGGGGCTAATAACTCTGACTTCAACTGTATATATTAAATGAGAATTATATATTATATAAATGATAAATATACATATAAATTATATATATATAAAACGAAAAAGATTGAATATCAAACATTCTATTAAGGAGAAACATTAGAAACGCGTTAGCATACAAAGAACAAACAAACAAGCAAATAAATAAATATAAATTAATACAAAAATATGAATGTTATTCAGATAAATAAATGATCCAAAACTGCATTTAAATAATTTAAAAAGTAATTAAAATGAAATAGTTTTAAATGTTGTTTTAAAAACAAATAAAAACAAATGAGATGAAAATGAATAATGAAGGACTGATTAAAATAAATGAATGTGTAAATGAACAACTACAGTATAATGAGTAGAACAGAATGTAATAATGTAACTTAATACAAACTTAACATTTTCTAAATGATATTTTGGACCCATCTGTAATATTTTTTTTCTTCACACTTTAAAATAATCTCCATATTTTTGGTTATCAATGCAAAGTGATCTTAAAAAAACAAAACAAAAACAAATCATAGAGCATTTTTCTGATATTCTCCGCACCTCACCCTGCCTCTGCCATTTCTAAAAAAAATAGGTACACTGATAAAAATTATGAATTGGATTTACATTTTTTTAAAGGTAAGTTTATATATAAATATAATTTATATGGACTAAATTTAAACAAATTAATGAAGTTGAATATTGCTCAATTTAATTTGTTTGTTTAAATTCAGCCCACATCATTTTTTTTGCAACCTCCTACCATAAATAAATAATTAAATCCAATGAATCATTTTTTTTTCAGTGTATTGTAATATCCATCCGCCTTTAATATCCATTCTGTGAGTACGACTGTACACTTTCAAGTCATCGCTGATACACATCAAAGCACTTCAGAGATTCATATTCATCTAAATGTATATTCATGCAACATTGCTGCACCGCGGGTCATCCGGCGCTAACCCGGAAGGTGTGTGGGTTTTTCCACGTGTGTCCTCTCGAACAAGTGTGACTTCCCTCTCCTCTCCTGTTAGTATGCAAAATGAGTCTCTCGCTGATGATGTGACTCCTGGAGCAGAAAAAGGAGCATGTCAGGACTCACCCTCACCGTCTGAGATTACAGACACAGCCTCACCTCCTGAACTCACACACCACACACCGAGGAATACAGGCACATTATGAACGCACCTCACGCTCACACGCTGCCGGTCCCATCGAGACCAGAGCTTAATGGAGACTTCGGTTATGAAGAAGTGGCGTAGCTTTTGTCTAGGTGTACTTTGAGGAACGCCCAGTTTATAGACCCTTTTCACAAGACCGTTATGACGTGTTTAACGATCATCAGCATCTTAAATGCTTGAAATGTTTTAATATTTAGATTTTTTTTTTAAACGTACAAACATTTATATGCATCTATATACACTACCTGACAAAAGTCTTGTCGCCTATTCAAGTTTTAGGAACAACAAATAAAAACTTCACTTCTAGTTGATCATTTGGTATCAGAAGTGGCTTATATGAAAGGCAAAGACCACTAGATTACGCTTATTTTACCAAAATAAAATATGATCATGCCTTGATTTTTAATTATTTAATTAGGACAGTAAGGTCTGATTTTGCTTAGACAAAAGTCTTGTAACTTTACAGATGATAAAGTCATCTGGAATGGCAAAGAAAGCGTTCTTGCAGGACTCCCAGAGTTCATCAAGATTCTTTGGATTCTTGGATCTTCAATGCCTTCATGCTCAATAATGTTCATGTCTGGTGACTGGTCTGGCCAGTCCCAGAGCACCTTTTTTGCTTTCAGAAACTTTGATGTGCTGAAGTATGAGGAGCGCTATTCTGCTGAAGAATTTGCCCTCTCCTGTGGTTTGTAATGTAATGGGCAGCACAAATGTCTTGATACCTCAGGCTGTTGATGTTGGTATCCACTCTCTCGCACACCCCCATACTGAATGTAACTCCAAACCATGGTTTTTCCTTCACCAAACTTGACTGATTTCTGAGAGTATCTTGGGTCTATGCAGATTCCAGTAGGTCTTCTGCAGTATTTGTGATGATTGGGATGCAGTTCAACGGATGATTCATCGGAAAAATCGACCTTCTGCCATCACTGTCTGTTTAGCTCTGCCTACCAATTTACAATGTAGCAGGCTAATTTACAACACAAATCTAGAGAGAATACCATTTGATTAAGATGGCTCCAAAATGAGACTTTATTTGCACTGGCCTACTTCTGATCCCATTATGAGGAAAAACTTGCTGAACCTTATTTTTATCAAGGTTCTAGATTGGATCATAAGAACTTTGTAATGACTGAGAGAACTCTGAAGTTTGATTATAACGCAAGAGAGGCACAACATGATTTTGCTAAGCATGGTGCGATTTAGGTTGATGCCCAATCTTTGTTGATCCTGAAACATATTTTTGTTCGTAAATGTAATCCATACCTATTCTCTACCTCTCAACACAACCATAGCTGTAAACTATTCCCAAAATCAGAGAGGAATAATAGTTGGATAACAATCATGAAGAAGTTCATAAACCTCACCATAAGCCTAAACTTAACATAAACGGTAAACATAGCCGTTAATTCTGATTGGCTAATTGGAATGTTGTTCCAGGATCAACATAGATGTTAATCCAGTAACATGTCCCACTTGAATCTGAATCAGAAAGATGTTAATAGATGTTAATCCAGGAACATGTCCCACTTGTTGAAATTAGGTTAACGTTAATGCGATAACAGATTTTGTAATGCTATCTTACCTGGGTTGGATGTGTATGTATATATCTCAAGTTTCAGTATTTGATCAAGTTGATTAAAAAAAAAAACTAATCAAATGTATCGAGTGGTTTAAATGTCAAATTTTTTTAAAGAACTCTTAACAAACTAATGCCATTAAACTAGTTTGAATGACCAAACAACAGTCTGTGAGTGGGAATATTGGACTACTCAATTAGGTGGGCTTGTTTTACATATGTAAACAAGGAGTGATTCACTAACAGTCACCAACAGATCTAACACTGCCATGCTTGGAGAGTCAACAACTTCTGACACTCTAAAAGCAACAAAGCTAAATCTCTGCTTTCAGAGAAGTCTATTGAACTCTGTCATGTTTAAATGGAAAATCTGATAGTGGACCTTGCTGACCAACTTTTATGATTTAGAAAGAGTATATAGTACAAAATATATGTCAAAAGATCAAGGGACTTGGATCACTTTCCAACAGGCCTCAGGTCCACACTTCCAATGGACCCTTTTCACATTTCTGGGTTTCTTGGTAGTGGAAGTCATCATAGTTGGGTAAACTTAGAGCGTAGTGAATGGGAGAGTACAACAAATACTTTTTCTTACAATCCTATTTGCAAATTTTTCAACAGGATAGTGCCCCTGCTCATACTTCAGCATATACATCAAAGTTCCTGAAAGCAAAGAAGGTCAAGGTGCTCCAGGATTGGCCAGCCCAGTCACCAGACATGAACATTATTGAGCATTTCTGGGGTAAGATGGAGGAGGTATTGAAGATGAATCCAAAGAATCTCCTAGAGAGTCCTGCAAGAATACTTTCAAACCGCGTGCCTTCATTGAAAATAACGAACTTGCGCACAGAAAAGACACGATATGTAAACGCCTGCCGTCATTTGAGATGTCCAGCAGTTGATCTTGTACAGACGTGCTGGATTAACCTGATTTGTTGATAAATGGGATACAAATCAATTCATTGGCAGTTTGTGGGACCTTTACCAGGCCTTTTTCCATTCGCAAAGAAACTTTCCAAAGACATCTGTTTCTTACTCATTTTGCTAGCTTGTGGGTTAAATTTTGGCTCTCAAGTGACTGAGATGTAACCGAGATTTTTCCAAAATAAAAGATCGTTCAGACTCAGATAATAAATAAAACATAAATAATTACTGATTTTTTATGTGACCCAATTGATCCGAGGCTTGGGGACCACTGATTTATACCATAAAATGTATTTGTGCTATGCATTACTTTTCAAAAGTTTGGACTAACTAAGATTGATTTAATTCTTTAATTCACCAAGGACTAATTCAATTCCTCACACATGAGTGAATACATAAAATCAAAGAAACCTGACAACATATATCGCAGTTTACCAAAAGCATGAAGCTGATGAATGATTTGAATGATTTATAGAATGATTATGTGAAAATTAAGTTATATTAAATAAATGTTTAATTATTACCAGTTTGGACTATGTTTCTGATGAAATGAAATCAGCGTATGTGCGATATAACAGAAACTAATGGTCCGTTTCCACTGATTGGTATGGTACGATACGATTCGTTATGCTTTTATGAACAATTACACTGTCAAAAGGTACCAAAAAGCGAACCGTACCACTTTTTGAGTACCCTTTTCATAGGGTACTTAGCACAACAAAAAGTTACCACGCAGCTGAAAGCTATTGGTTTACAGAGATGCGTCACTAGCTCGTGCACAAGCCCGGAAAATAAAAACAAAGGAAGCACCATTTTTGAATATGCAGCCGAGACATTACACCATAATAATATACTGTATACATATAATAATGAGCCATGATTAACCCGAGCTCAAACAAACCTTGCCGTCATCTTAAATGTACAGCCACAAAGCCAAGAAGACGAGCAGAATCTACTTTGTGCCCCATCGTTGTTTACAAGGCCGTCTAAAGCGTGGGCGGTTTTACTTTCTCGAGAGAGAGAGCTCACATGCGTGTCTACATTTGAAATAACGAAATTCTTGAGCTGATGAAAATAACGTGCGCGTGATTATTAAAGTGCTTCTGACATCCTTTCAGAAACGGACATGAGAGTGAAGCATGAAAAAACAAAAGAGCAAATGATTCTTTCAGCAACCTAAAACATGATTAAACTGCCATGTTTAACTATTATCATCACCTTTTGGACTATTATGAACTCGGAATGAAGGAATTACTAACAAGAGGTTACTAGTGCTGCTAGATTACAGACACAGATGAGATGTTTGAACTGACTGTGGGCTATATGTTGCATGTTGTTTTTGAACCCATAAAAGTACTAAAAGTATGCTGTGTGTAGTTTTACTGTAATTGGTAGCATATCGGAGACTGTAAGAGGCTGTGTGTGTTCATATATGTTGCATTTATTTATTTTATGTAATCGCAGACGTTACAGTAGGCTATTTTGCACTCATTGATCTGCATTTATAATTAAATCATGTTGATAGAAAAGTTAGTAATGAACATTTATACAGAAGTATTTGTGTGTATAAAGCATTTGTTTTGTGAGAAGAGCTTCTCATATGATATGTGAACGACCCGTACAGCTTTACTTTGACGTTTCCTCGAGCGGGAATGACATCGACTGCATGCAAGCCTAAAAAAGGTGACCCGTACCGACTCGTACCATACTGTACCATACCGTTCCACCCGTAAAAATAAAATAGTTTTTTTTATATGTTATATTTGCTCACTCTCCCTAGAATGTAACCCTTTATTCATACAATCTTACGCTTTCCCACATTTCTGTCATTCCTGGGAGCCGTTTTATACGAGCCATTTCATGTGCTACTATCTTCAGATCTGCTGAAATCAAAATGTGCTTGAAGAGAAGACTCATAATTTGAACATCTATATATGACGTGACCCAGCACGAGCTATGCATCCATAATGAAATATACATTTAAATTGGGCCTCAAAATGGGGCTTTGAGGACCGGAATGGATGGAGTACGTCAAGTGCAAATGGGTGGATTGTGGGGAATGAATGTAGGGTTGGCGACTGTGAAAATGATTAACTCTCTCTCATCCTCATTAAAGATGTATCCTCCCGTAAAAGACCCAGGTAGCTCCTCTCAGTGAGAAGAGAGGAGGAGAGAGCAGGTTCTTAAAGGCTTCTGATGGTCCAATTCACCGCTAAGTTTTTAATCACCTCCTTTTTTTCGGCGCAGAGGGAGAGAAGGGTGTTGCGATTCGTCCCCTGTGATCTTCCCCGACCGGGGAAATGAAAGCTCCCCGCTCACGCTAATCATTAGAGGCCACGCTGACTTAATGCAAAGATCTTTCAAAAGCCGGCCCTTCATGTAGATGACAAGACGTGAGGGGGGATTTCTGGGTAACGACTGCTTGTTAGAGATACATTATGGATATTACGATATAAATAAGGGTCGGAGCAACTATTAAAGCCAGAACGACATGTGTAGTTTTCATCCGAGCAGCCCGAGCACCTGTTTGAATGAGTTTACTTTAAAGTTTCCAGAGCATGTATTGAGTTGCAGACCGACAGCTGGTTTAGGTTGTCGTATAAATGACCCTTCAACCAATTTTGGCCCGATGAGATCATGCCCCAGCTGCACTCTTTCCCCCATTATCGCTGCTCAATGATTGGCTAATGTGTCCTCCATAAATATTTGCCATAACAGTGGACATAAAGCCGCACGATTGGTTTTGCCTGATCAATACAGACGAACGCGCTTCCGGCCAATCGGACGCCAGCAGTTCCCCGATGGGCTGTAGTGGGATAATCTGTTTTGAGGGGGAAGTTAACGAGCTGTAACGCCTTTACTGCATGTTCTGCTCCTCGCAGGGATACGATTTCAGACCGTATACTCGCGGTTAATTCAGACAATTTACACTGGAACTCCAGCAGGCTGGGAGGTCCTGACCCTTCACCCACTGTTTTAAACTTTTCATTAAGTGCAGCAGATTACTGGGCTCTACCCCACCTGAAGTTGTCTAAGTGAGAGGCAATTTCCAGAGCTGTGCAGCGAAATGATTTTAACCTCATGAGACGAAGGCAACTCTGCAGGGATCAGTTACCTCTACTGCGGACCTGTATACCGGCCTGCAGAGGTGGGAAAACCTTATAGGCCGTGATCATATTAATAATAAAGGCTCTTTGCAGCTGTTTAGGACTGTATATCTAGCACCTTTTTTCAGAGGAGTTCTTTGGATGTTATAGAAAGTTGTTGGTGATTCTGTATAGGTGCATGAGATTGCTTTCTAAGTTCTTTGGCTTGTTTATAGCAGGAGTTTCCAATTTTTATTTGAGCAATTCCATACAAATGTCAACATTGCCATAAAAAAAGTTTTCACCAAAATAGTGAAACCCTTTCTTTTTTTGTGTGTAGGCATCAGTGGTGTAAAGTAACAAATTAGAAATACTCAAACTACTGCAATTCAGTAGTCTTTCTCAGCAATTCTAATTTACTAAGTAGTTTTAAAAAATGTGTACTTTTACTTTCCCTTGAGTAGATTTTCAGTGCAGTATTAGTACTTTTACTCCACTATTTTCCTTCATCCTGCAGTCACTACTTTATTTGCTCTTGTCTATGGGGATTAGTTTCAAACAGCAAACTGTTTGAAAGCATTAAAAGTGTCCAAGAAGATATCTAAAATCTTTACACGCATTGATCCAGAGACTTTTTAGATGCAAGTCACTGATGAGAAGATGACGGATGTTTACTGTATGATAACCGAAATAGCCTTAAACACCCAGCATCAGATTGACGTTGCACCAGATTGACGTTGTACCCCAACGTTGTGGGGACGTTGCACTTTGTTTGGAAATAAAAATCGGGTTGACATCTGGCCAACACCAATGTCCAACGTCCAACCAAATATCAATGTCTAGTGATGATACAGCTTGACGTTGTGTGAACGTTATCACTATGACGTTTATCAGATGTTGGATTTTCGTTGCCATACCTGACGAATAAATGTCAGTATTTGACGTCAATATGACGTTGGTTTAAGATGTTGGCTTGATGTTGGATTTTGGTCACTTTCAAACACAACCTAAAATCAACCAAATATCAACGTCATTTGGTTTTGTTATTGGACGTCAAAATAACGTTGTCCTTAGACGCTGGCTAGACAGTGAATTTTGGTCACCTGACGTCACGACCTAAATTTAACCTAATATTAACGTCTCATGACATTGTGTGCCTGCTGGGCAATAACTAAATGCACTACAGAATTTACGCAATGCATCAGCTTTCTACAGCGTAATACTTACTACTCTTGAGTACTTTTGAAAAGTCTACTTTTTACTCATACTTTGAGTAATATTTAAAACAGATTCTTTTACTCTACTCGCACTGCATTTTTAGACAAGTAATGATACTTTTACTTAAGTGATTTTTCAGTAATCTTTTCACAACTGGTAGTGTATTACACAGTATTGTGGTTTCTTGTTAATCGTGAGAGTTACATTCTAAAAATAGCCCGCAATAGGTGAAATCCGTGAAGTATTACACTTTATTTTTTTACAATTATTATAGATATTTTAACGCTGTAAAACCCCTCACTACACTATTTTCTCTATTAAAGGGCACCTATGATGAAAAGCATCTTTTGTAAGCTGTTTTTTACAGAACTGTGTGTAGGTATAGTGTGTCCACTGTCATATTATAGTGATATAAAGACAATAAGCCTCCTTTTTTAAATTTCCTGACGTTAAAATAGGATCCAAATCCCTCCTATTTTGAGGCCCACTGCAACGTGATGTAGGAGTGCGGTTTCACCGCCCACCGAATTGATCGACAGCCCCGTATTAACATGTCGCCGTATTAACGCATATAATTATATCAACAAGACAGGACTTGCGCAAAGCAACTGGGTATAAAAGATCTGTTGAGCTTGCTGTGATCATCAGTCATCATCAAATGTGATCAAGAATGAGTTTTACAAGTTTAAAACATTTTTAAAACAGTGCATGTTTGTAATAAATTACAGCGATTTTACCGTCTTTACTTTATCACCACAGCCGTGTGTCAGTACAATTGTAAAAAACTCTTTAATCGCGGTTTTTGAATGTTAAATCAGGTTTATTTTGTACATTTTAATATAACGGATATCCATAGAGCAGTGGATATTATTGTGTATCGTGTCACATTACCAAGCAAAAACAGTGCAAAGTTAAACAAGCACGCTGTGTGTGTGTTTGTCTGTTCGCTGTGTGTGTCTGTGCGTGTGCCTGAATTTTCGTTTCCCCCACAGTCCTATGACATCGTTATAAGTGAATTAAATTAACTAAAATGGCCGTAGTATATGAGTGTGTGTGAATGGGTGTTTCCCAGTACTAGGTTGTGGCTGGAAGTGCATCAGCTGCGTAAAACACATGAATAGAATAGATAGCAGTTTATTCCACTGTGGCGACCTCGGAATTAGACACTAAGCTGAAGTAAAATGAATGAATGAATAATAGTAAAAATAATAATAATAGTAAGTTAGGACAAATGTAGTTCAAAAGTAATCAAAAAGTAGTCCAACATTCCTCCAAAACCCCTGCATTCAAACATTCCAACTTCAAGAAACTAAACTTCCCCAAACTGTGAAGCACCGTGAAGTCACGAACCTGGGGACGTCTTCTGAAAACTTTCCTGTCACTCAAACTTAAGTGAAACACCTTCAGTGCTGTGAAGTCTACGTTTGAGTGAGAACTTGAACAGAAATCTCCCACAGTTCTCACATGCTCTCTTCTGTCAGTGTGCAGGGATTCACCGCTGTTTTTTTTCCAATATTAATATTAATGTCCATGCGAGAGCAGCTCTAAACAGGGGGAGTGTCGGTGGCTGTTTAAGGCGTGTAATGTAAGATGACACGTGGGCCAGATCAACAGCTCTCGTCACGCTCTTTCCTGCTGAGACGTCTCTTCACCTTCCACTCCAGACTTTATCAATTACTGTCCAACACAGCGACAGGCTGCATTCACAATGACACGGCTGCCGTCAAAACGTCAACGCACGCTCGGTGGCTCCTTTGAGCCAGAGGAGGGCATGTTCATTTACAACATGAAAATCTAAACCGGGAAAAGGTTAATCCACATTCTGTGCTGCGCTCACAGGGGACTGACTCGGCTAAACTCCTGGACATGCTGTTGTTAGACATGGACGCTCATAAAAATGAATATGAAAAGAAGTGCCTGTTTTGCATAGCACTGAAGTAAACATTTCAATGCAAGGCCGGGACTTAAAGAGGATATTTCATCCAAATGTGAAGATTTACTGTATTTAGTGGCCATCAACCTCTTCTGCTGAACATGAAATAATATATTTTAAAGTATTCTGGCGATCTCACACAGTTGATGTCAGCCACTGAATTTGGCTGTTAGAAAAAAAAGAAGAAAAAATAATAATAGAAATTGGCCATCATCTACTGTTTGCTTACACTGTGAAAAAATTAATCCGTAAAATTTACGATAAAAAATCGGCAGCTGTGGTTGCCAGTACTTTACCGTTAAAAATATGGTACAAACCGTAAAAGTAATTTCTGATTTTTACGGTAAACTACTGTATTTCATTAATTTATAGAGGTAATATGTCTGTATTTTGAATTACCAACATCTACACATCTTTTGTTACACAGTTAGACACGTAATATGTAAGTTACATAATGAACCGTTAAAAATATGGTACAAACCGTAAAAGTAATTTCTAATTTTTACGGTAAACTACTTTATTTCATTACTTTATAGAGGTAATATGTCTGTATTTTGAATTATCAACATCTACACATCTTTTGTTACAAAGTTAGACACGTAATATGTAAGTTACATAATGAACCGTTAAAAATATGGTACAAACCGTAAAAGTAATTTCTCATTTTTACGGTAAACTACTGTATTTCATTAATTTATAGAGGTAATATGTCTGTATTTTGAATTACCAACATCTACACATCTTTTGTTACACAGTTAGACACGTAATATGTAAGTTACATAATGAACCGTTAAAAATATGGTACAAACCGTAAAAGTAATTTCTCATTTTTACGATAAACTACTGTATTTCATTAATTTATAGAGTTAATATATCTGTATTTTGAATTACCAACATCTACACATATTTTGTTACGTAGTTAGACACGTAACACGTAAGTTACATAATAAACCGTTAAAAATATGGTACAAACCGTAAAAGTAATTTCTCATTTTTATGGTAAACTACTGTATTTCATTAGTTTATAGAAGTAATATATCTGTATTTTGAATTACCAACATCTACACATCTTTTGTTACACAGTTAGACACGTAACACGTAAGTTACATAATAAACCGTTAAAAATATGGTACAAACGGTAAAAGTAATTTCTAATTTTTATGGTAAACTACTGTATTTCATTAGTTTATAGAAGTAATATATCTGTATTTTGAATTACCAACATCTACACATCTTTTGTTACACAGTTAGACACGTAACACGTAAGTTACATAATAAACCGTTAAAAATATGGTACAAACCGTAAAAGTAATTTCTCATTTTTACGATAAACTACTGTATTTCATTACTTTATAGAGGTAATATATCTTTATTTTGAATTACCAACATCTACACATCTTTTGTTACGCAGTTAGACACGTAACATGTAAGTTACATAATAAACTGTTAAAAATATGGTACAAACCGTAAAAGTAATTTCTAATTTTTACGGTAAACTACTTTATTTCATTACTTTATAGAGGTAATATGTCTGTATTTTGAAATACCAACATCTACACATCTTTTGTTACACAGTTAGACACGTAACACGTAAGTTACATAATGAACTGTTAAAAATATGGTACAAACCGTAAAAGTAATTTCTCATTTTTACGGTAAACTACTGTATTTCATTAATTTATAGAGGTAATATGTCTGTATTTTGAATTACCAACATCTACACATCTTTTGTTACACAGTTAGACACGTAACACGTAAGTTACATAATGAACCAATACTCATCTCAAATAACTTTTCCCACAAGCAGAAAAGTGTATCAGTGTATAGAAGGTGCTCAGTGTCATTCACACAGCTACTAAACACCAGTATGGTAACACATATAAAGTTAAAGTCATGAAATAAACATTGTTTATCAACATTAGATGTTACATAAATCTCTAATGTACACGACTGATGGTGAAACCACTAAAAAGATCCATAGTGCTGTCAACAAAAAGCAAAACAAGTGATGTGCCATACAGGGAATTCTGGGAAAGTCAATTTACGGTTATTCGCCGTATATATTAAGGAAACATACCGTTAACTTGGTTACAGATTTTTACTGTAGCATTTTTACAGTTTTTTAACGTTAAAATGACGGCCATTTTTTACAGTGTACCAGTTTACTTAAAGAGTGGAAAGAAACTCCAATTACACCAAACAGAGTCAAAGAAAATGCATTTGTACTTTGCATTTGCATTTTACCATTATTTTGATGGTCCCTTTAACACCTTTTGTTGAATTTAAGTTACATTGCATCTGCATGCCAACTAATTCGCAATAGATTATAAGTAGACTGTTAGGTTGAGGTTAGGGTAAGTTGATATGTACTTGCAAAGTTTCTTATAGTCAGTCGAATGTCTGTTGAAGGAGCAGTATCAGCAGATATTAAGCAGACAGTCTACTGATACTTAAATGAGAAGAAAATGGCATGTAGTTGCAATGCGACTTTTAGTCAACAAAATGTGCAATAGTGACCATCAAAATAAAGTCTCACCAACTGTTTATTTTTTATTTATTAGTATTTATGTATACACCGCAAAAAATGACTTTTGTTGTTTGTTTATTTAAAATAAGCTGAAACAAAACGGGGGGACAACTTTTTTTCGGGGACAACTTCATTGTTTGATGTTCAATCCACTTAAATTTGTAAAAAAGAATACGTTAACTAAATTCATTCGTGTTGTCGCAAAACAAATCGATTATGTGGAACCCAGTATTTTTTGCAGTGTACACTGTAAAAAATGCTGGGTTTAACACAAAGAAGTTGATTAAGTTATTTCAATGGGCTATATGCACACAGACTTTTCATTTCAGCCAGCCAGCCTCAGCGCTTTTGGTAAATTGCCATTCTATTATAAAATCACCAAGTTTTAGGTCTGATTTCTTTAAAAATCAGCGATCTTCACTGCCTGATAGAAAGTGAAGTGTATAAAGGGGGTCTCAGACAAGAAGCACTGCATTAAACTCCATTTCCACCCACCATGTCTTTAAAGTATGGACATTTATTTTACTCCAGTATTTTCAGTGGAGTGTCTGCGCTCGCCTGCTGATCCTGACGGCGCAAGCATTTACACTTGAAAACTAAATAAATACTTAAGTCTATTTAACTGAATGTGTTGTAATTACATTACAACATGGATGCTGTAAAATGAACCTTACAAAATTGAAAATAGCCACATTAAGTTTTCACCAGAAGTTTATCATTGGCTGAAAAACACTGGCTGTGCATATACCCTATTGTTTTTGCAAGTCTAAGTGGACTGAACATAAAACAATTAAGTTGTCCAGCCAAAACCTCAAGAGTTGCTTTGATTCAGGTCATTTTAAATAAGTAGTTTGAAAAAAAAAATAATAATAATTTAGAGTGTATAAAGCCAAAGACTCTAGAATACACAAGACGTGTCACTAGAATAGTTTTGAATGGGGAAAAGTGTAACTTGATTATGGAGAATGAAGCCCCGCCTATTAGTACAGGGGCCAATCATCGATTGCTACAGACTGACGTTTCACCAGGGGCGAAGCTCAGACCAGACGTGTGCTTTTACGACAGTTTGGTGGAATCTCAGCGAATATTTGCTTCACAGACATAAGAAATATATCCACATAAAGATTCAAGTGCACTTGAAAACAGACGATTTTTGGTTTTGTAATCTGCATGAAACGAACACGAGGTACTGTCCGTCCTGACAAACGCACATCACATGACAGCTATTACTCTCATGCCCAAAAACTTGTAAACAGAGTCGCTGTCATTTCTGCAGGAGATTCGTTATCAAGACCAAGTTGTGGATTACTTCAGAAGAGCAGCACGATCAGACGATCATTATCCCGAGGATGATATTGTGTAGAACGGCCATAGATGAGGTTGGTGTCGTGATCTCGTTTCTTACAAGTGTGTATGCGCATTAGCTTGGACAACAAGAAAAAATGCAGATTTTGTTTGATCCGAACGTTTAGAAACGAAACTTATGAGACAGTTGTTGTTTAATTTTATTGGTAATACCAAATATGTAATACAATCATAAACTTGGCCAAGAGTTTTGAAGAATTTGATGTTTCCCCATTCAGACAGAATGCCCGAGCATACTGAGAGGCGTTTCAAAGATGGCCGGCGAGTGAAATGACTTGCCTTAAAGGGATTTTGATAAAGCATCTGTATTTTTTTGAGAATTGCTTCTTGTATGATATGTGAATGACCCATATGGATTTACTTTTATTATGTTTGAGATCGAATGACGGCGACTATAGCTTTCTGTCTAAAGCACCACACCTACCAAAACGGTACCATTTGGGAGTGAAGATGCAAGCCTGATAAAGCTGACCCGTACTGTACTGAACTGAACCATATCAGTAGATACATGGTATTAGTTTCAAGTTCCTCCATGCAAAACTCTGAGACTGAGGGAGACAAGGGGCGGGGGGTTTCGGCGGTGCGTGATTTGGTGTGAATGGCAGCACTGGCCCTGAGGCGGTGGCTCAGTGTTGATAAGGAGATTAGTCCCCGTAGAGCCTCATCGTTCCTCACACAGAAATTAAAGGCTGCCAATTCCTCTCTCACCTGTCCCCGTGACAGCTCTCTCGGCCATAATCCCTGTCCTACTCCAAAGAAGCATTTATTAAGAAATTAAGAGGCCTCGTGTCGTCTCAACCCCCTCCCCGCTTACTACCATCGCAGTCAGGTTGGTCTTCAAAAAGTTGTCTCGATAGCGGTGACAGGGTGATTATCAATGAAAAATTATTTAACATCACCGCAGGGCCTTTTCTCTGACAATGCCTAATAAGTCACAAGGGTAGATATCAATCAAACCACGCCGGTCTGGATGTAGTAAATATTCCCCCAAGTTCAGGCAAATTACCTTGATTATGTGGAGACTCTGCATGGGGCGGCTGTAGGGGAGGCGATCGGCTCAGAGTGTGTGTGTGTGTGTTTGGGGGAGTTTAAGAGGGAGGCAGTGACTGAGTCTGTTTGCTAATAAAGTCAACAGCACCTGAGAACCAATTAAAATCTAAATTAAATATACCCTTTTACTGGATCAGGTGGAAGGTTTGGTGCAGTTTTATTTGTATTCATTTGTGTTAATTATGAAGTTTTTATTAAGATTTTTATTATTAATGTTTAACTTTTGTTTGTTTGGTTACTAATGAGATATGATTAAAAATAGGCAATGGCATCACGGTGCAGTTTTGTGAGTTGTCACAATAAAAAAATTGACAACATTGAATTTATTTATTTATTTATTTATTTATTTATTTTTGTACATCTAAATGACACCGTTTAAATAACACAATTTATTTTAAACAAATTAATTAATTAATTAATTACTTTATTTATTTACTTATTTATTCATATATTTATTTATTTATTTATTTATTTGTATTTATTTATTTTTGTATGTTTAAATGACAACTTAACACAATTTATTTTAAACAATATAAATAATCTTATTTATTTATTTATATTTCTATATTTAAATAACACAGTTTACATAATTTATTTAAAAAAATATAATTAATCTTATTTATTTATTTATATTTGTACAATTAAATGACAGTTTAAAAAAACACATTTTATTTTAAACAATGTTATTTATTTATTGCTTTATTTTATTTATGTATTTATTTATATTATTGATTGATTGATTGATTTATATTTGTACATTTAAATAACACAATTTATTTTAAACAGTATAATTAATTTTTATTCATTTATTTATCTTTGTCCATTTAAATGACACTGTTTTACAAACACAATTTATTTTAAACAATATAATTTATTTATTTAAATTACAGTTTAAATAATTTATTTTAAACAATTTAAGTTTATTAATTTATATTTGTACAATTTATTTTAAACTATATAATTAATTTTATTTAATTTTTATTTATTTATTTATTTATTTATTTATTTATTTATGTACATTTAAATGACAGTTTAAGTAACACTATTTTCATTCATTCATTCATTCATTCATTTTCTTTTCGGCTTAGTCCCTTTATTAATCCGGGGTCGCCACAGCGGAATGGACCGCCAACTTATCAAGCACATGTTTTACGCAGCGGATGCCCTTCCAGCTGCAACCCATCCCTGGAAAACATCCATACACGCTCATTCACACTCCTACACTACGGACAATTTAACCTACCCAATTCACCTGTACCGCATGTCTTTGGACTGTGGGGGAAACCGGAGCACCCGGAGGAAACCCACGTGAATGTGGGGGGAAACATGCAAACTCCACACAGTAACGCCAACTGACCCAGCCGAGGCTCGAACCAGCGACCTTCTTGCTGTGAGGTGACAGCACTACCTACTGCACCACTGCATTGCCCTACAATTTATTTTAATCAATATAATTAGTTTTATTTATTTATATTTGTACTTTTAAATGATGAACACAATAACAACACAATTTATTATGAACAATATCACCAATTTTATTCATAAAATATATACATATAGTTTCTATTGGTGTTTAAATATGTTTAGATAATTAATTGAAATTCATTCATCATTTATGTTTGTTAATATAATTTTTAAATGCAGCATTTTAATATTTAGATTTTCTTATTTCTCTTTAATCAAACCAACAATCCTCTCCTGAACAGTAAATACATTGCATACACTATATATTTTTAATTATTTGCTTAAAATAGTAGCGCTTGATAAAAAAAGGATTTTCAAAAATAGTAATTTTATTAAAGCACTAAGTGAACTCTTAGCTATGCCTGCGCTGCTCTTGTGCCTTACCGCTCACACCTTGTAACGTGAAGAAAATCAAATTTATCCTCTTCAAATAATTGATAAATTAGCTGCCATCAAGTCGCCGTCGCTCAGAAGATCCACCCCCCTCAAATTTCCCCCCCGGCCGAACGTGCCCAGCCATTAGAAAATTACTTGCGGACACCTCACAAGATGACGGCCATGTTAATGACTCAAACAAAGTCCTGAAGTACAATGATTGACGCATTTAGGGCTGTGAAAATCTCACGTCACACAATGCCAAGCGTTCTCCTTCATGTTCTTCCAACGGTGGAGAAAAAAGCGCTCTTGTGCTGCTGCCATCGGTGTCTTCTCTTCCAGCATCTCGGCGCCTCAGGCCAAAGACTACCCACATTGTAATCAGTCCAAATTAACCACAAATAACAACCAGAGCTACCGATACAGGCCTTTTGAGCGAGCCGGCTCACTCTGGTGATTAAATGGGGTTTCGGGGCTTATTTCATTGTTATAATTCGGCGTTGATTTCGGGGGGCAAATCGGTAATGGAGAAAAGAATGGATTTGAAATAAATCCCCTCGTAAGTAATCACGGTACACAAACGTGTTTGCCTAGAGGAAATTCTGGCCCAGGTCTGGTGACACGACAACAGTCGGTAATGAAAGCAAAGCTGTTAATGTGGTTTTCTTCTGTTAAATTGATTCCGGAATTTTCCTTCGAAGAGAACATTATCTAATGAATTTACTCTGAATAGAAAGCAATTAAAAGGACACATCAGGCTGATTAACCCCAATGTCACCCATCAGCCACAATTGATGTACACTTTTAAATGATTTTCATAGGAAAAACTGGAGCAGATTTGCTGTCTTTCTGCCCTCGACTAATCCAGACAAATTAATGAACAAAAAGTTAATTTCTGTGATGACCCTGTTCCACTCTGACCTGGATTACTGCGGTTCCTAATGCGGCCCGTGTCACAATGTTAAGGACTAATCAGCTTTTTTTCTTTCTTCCCTTTTCAATCAACTCATTACCTCTCGCTGTAGTTCGGGATTTAGTTAACCTGACGTTTTCGGGCGCCGCTGTAAACAAGCTTAAAAATGAGCTTCTTTGGAGCCGGGCAATTTATTTTCACCCTCTCTCGGCTGGAATGAGTCGACGGGGTCTGATAGTGGCGGAATTGGCCTTATTATTTAATTAATAAGCTTTTCTCTTTCTCTTTGTGGTATGACCTATATTCATCAACTTGTGTTAATAGTTCACCCTCTATAAAATGTTTGATTTTAATTTTTAATTGAGTTTGAGACACTTCTCCGCTTAAAGAACTTTGTCTTTTTGCCTTCAAAAAGCCAATAAGCGTGGAATAATGGAAAGAAGGGATGTGAGCTATTTACGCCGCCGACTGATTATACTTCCCTGACGCAGCAAGATCCGGGGTTTAACTGCTGCTGAACTGTTTGTACATAAAATTACTAATGGCGGTCAAATTAATGCTTATTATGATACAAAAGTACAGTTCATAAATGCAAGCCTAGTCTTTTTTCTTAACCTGAACCAGGCAGTAATGTCTTGTGTGCTTTTTTTTTTTTTCTCCGCAGCTGGTTTGATCCATGTAATTCATGCAGTGACCTTCAGTATTAAGAGAAGACGGAGAAAAAAGGCCCTGCAAACAGATACAGCCATTATTTCCACACTATGCCAAGGTTGCTGTAAGAACAATCCACTTCAGGAAGGAAAATGGGGCGTATGGTGTAAGTAAATGATGATTAAAATGTCGTTATGCAATACTCGCCAGCATTTATGGGTCAGTGATGTAATGTGATAGATAGATAGATAGATAGATAGATAGATAGATAGATAGATAGATAGATAGATAGATAGATAGATAGATAGATAGATAGATAGATAGATAGATAGATAGATAGATAGATAGATAGATAGATAGATAGATAGATAGATAGATAGATAGATAGATAGATAGATAGATAGATAGATAGATAGATAGATAGATTGATTGATAGAAAGATAGATCTACCTGTCCAACTGCTCGTTAACGCAAATTTCTAATCAGCCAATCACATGGCAGCAACTCAATGCATTTAGGCATGTAGACATGGTCAAGACGATCTGCTGCATTTCAGAAACTGCTGATCTACTGGGATTTTCACGCACAACCATCTCTAGGGTTTACAGAGAATTGTCCGAAAAAGAGAAAATATCCAATGAGCGGCATTTCTGTGGGCAAATGCCTTGTTGATGCCAGAGGTCAGAGGAAAACATTGCCTGGTCTGATGAGTCTCGATTTCTGCTGCGACATTTGGATGGTAGGGTTAGAATTCGGTAGCAACAACTTGAAAGCATGGATCCATCCTGCCTTGTGTCAACAGTTCAGGCTGGTGGTGGTGGTGTAATGGTGTGGGGGATATTTTTTGGCACACGTTGGGCCCATAGTTATCAATTGAGCATCGTGTTAACGCCACAGCCTACCTGATTTTATTGTTGCTGACCATGTCCATCCCTTTATGGCCACAGTTTACTCATCTTCTAATGGCTACTTCCAGCAAAATAACGGACCATGTCATAAAGCACGAATCATCTCAGACAGGTTTCTTGAACATGACAATGAGTTCACTGTACTCTAATGGCCTCCACAGTCTCCAAATCTCAATCCAATAGAGCACCTTTGAGATGTGGTGGAACGGGAGATACGCGTCATGGATGTGCAGCCAACAAATCTGCAGCAACTGTATGATGCTATCATGTCAATATAGAGCAAAATCTCTGAGGAATATTTACAGCACCTTGTTTAATCTAAGCCACGGAGGATTAAGGCAGTTCTGAAGGCAAAAGAAGTCCAACCCGGTACTTGTAAGGTGTACCTAATAAAGTGGCCGGTGAGTTTACTTAAAATAAATCTTTTAAGCCAGTTTAATGGAATGGAAGTTAAATTGACTTGCAGAGATAATGTTTTTGTAAAGGCTGTAACTTTAGTTTTTTTTTATCTAAATAATGCATTAAATAGTTTGGTCATTTGCTGTTATGCATACTGGAACTACAGACTTATTTCTGACCTCAGGGTGTCTGCAGGATCTTAAAAAGTCCTAAAATGGCTTAAATTAAAAAAACCAATTTGTAGGCCGTAAAAAGTTTTAAATCCACTGAAATATTGTTTTGTAGGTCTTAAATCATTTTCAATGGTTCTTAATTTTGCTATGTCCGTGTAAAGCTGTACCTAATTGGCCCAACACCCACCCAACAATATATTTTAAAAAAAAGTTTAAAGAAACATTAACTCGGGTTACTTATTAATATTACTTAGTTATCTTCCTTACAATATATTTTTTAATGCTTTATTAAGGTTTTAATTTGGCCATTAAAAAATATTAAACGTTTAGCCTTATTTAAATCTGAAATTTAATTCATTATGGTCTTAAAATGGTCTTTAAAAGCTCTTTTTAAAAGTCTTAAATTTGACTTGATGAAAACTGTAGAAAACCTGGACCTACACTCACCGGCCACTTTATTAGGTACACCTTAATAACACCGGGTTGGACTCCCTTTTGCCTTCAGAACTGCCTTAATCCTCCGTGACATAGATTAAACAAGGTGCTGGAAATATTCCTCACCGATTTTGCTCCATATTGACATGATAGCATCACACAGTTTCTGCAGATTTGTCGACTGCACATCCATGATGTGAATCTCCCATTTTACAACATCCTAAAGGTGCTCTATTGGATTGATTTCTGGTGACTGTGGAGGTCATTTGAGTACAGTGAACTTATTGTCATGTACAAGATACCTGTCTGAGAAGATTCACGTTTTATCACATGGTGCGTTATCCTGCTGGAAGTCATAAAGGGATGGACATGATCAGCAACAATACTCAGGTTGTCTGTGGTGTTGACATGATACTCAATTGGTACTAATGGGCCCAAAGTAAATATCTCAACACCGTTTAGTAAGTGCAATAATATTAGTCAGTATTTAAATAAAGCGTAACCTATACAAAATAATAAGTGATCATACAAAATGTTATATTTTATATGCATAAAAAAAAAATCATAATCACAAAAGCATCATTCAGCTAGCCCCAAACCTAAGTAAAAAACATTTAGGAAGCACATTAATAATAATAAGTTCTTAAATAAAGTATAACCTATAATACAAAATCATAAATGATCATGCAAATTGTTATTATATCTTATATGTATAAAACATCCTGCTAACGAATAATAAGAAGTATATATTTAAAGGATAAAAACTGCACTTTGCTTATTAAATAGAACATTTTAATAAGTCCTCCGCTAAATATGCATGACAGGATTTAACGTCTCATGTTAAATAGTCATTAAACAGGACACATTCTAATGTAGAAGTGAACAAAATATTTAAAGCTGCATTACACTTTTTATTCATTTAAAGTGTGTGGAAAATGTTATAAGCTTTAACACCATTTGAAATGTGTGTGATAAAACAGTCATTATTTTAAGAATAAGTGCCATTGTATAAGCATGAATGTGATGAAACGGCCGGAGCGAGTGTGTGTGTGTGTGTTTCCTGCACGGGCTCAAATTAAAACATTTCCAGCACTGACATCCTCTGCTCACCGTGGTGTCATATTGACTGCGATTTCGCTACCAGTGGCTCGATACCACCCCAAAATCGATACGGAGGGAGAAGTTTCGCCCGCATCTTTTTTCCACTTGACAAATCCTTTAGCGAGCAGCTAGTTTATTCAGCACCGGCCATGGCCATTAATGCCTGTGTCATGTTTTTCTGCACTCATCTCCATGGCCTGCTGATAATGATTTTGTATCATGTTCGGCTTGTCATGCCTGTCAACTGTGTAGAACCATTTGACCAGAAGGAGGGGAAAACGCAGGCCGGACTATTGATTCCAGCTTCTCCATGTCACTTGTTCACCAGGATTTAGCTATTGATGAGGCGGAGAGGGGAAACAAGCTGGCTCCCAGGCGGCCGACTTACTAAGGAGAGTAAAAAATGCAAAGTTGGGGGAAAATATTCAGCTGGAGTCCGAATCCGAGGGATTCCACCATCGATTGGAGCGCACCTTCAACTCGCTTTTCCTCCTCCTCTCTTTGTCAGATAGACAAATCGGCGAGCTCCGTCCGCTTTATTCACCGCCATCGCTGTAAATGATGGATTCCCGTACAGGATAAATTAGATTCCGCAGTCGTTCGGATGCTGTCAGGAGTGCCAATGTGTGCAGGATTAATAGCGATTATCAAATTCGCTCGCACACACCAGCTGAAGGAGTTTTGTCATTGGAGTTGGTTCATTATTGGAGAGCAGAGCAGGTATTTGTCCATCACGAGTAATTGAGTTACATGTCAAAAGGTCAACCTGAATAGCCATTGCATGATTAGGATTCACTTGTAGTTTGAGGATTCGCAGGAAGTATCACACTAACCGATATCGCTTTCAAATCATCAGATAGTCCGGTGAGAATATAGCATTATAGAAAGAAAAAAGCCCCATCTAATTCATCATGTAATTCTCTTTTTGTCACGACTCCTCTTTCTAATCTGATGCAACTTTTAAAAGCCGGAAACTCCAGCATTTAGATTGAAGAAATGCACTTAAAGTGATAAAAATCCACCCTGAAGAATGAGAAAAAAAATTATAAAATAGGCCGAGCGAGGTAGGATATGTTATTCGTCTCTTCCTCTTTTTTTTTTCTCGGTCAGTATCATTCACAAACGTCAATCCCGTGCTCTGATACTGTATTCACCTCATCCAGTGCTGAGATTACATTTAGATATGGAGGAGTCTCTCAGTTTCAATCCAGCTTATCTCGTTCTCCACACAGCACAAACAAACCCTTCCTCTTCGCTTCTCTTCTCCGTCCCGGGCCTTGTTCTGTTCCTCCTGCATGTTGGGCGTGTGGGTCATGTGTGGCCTTGTAGGGCACACGAAAGCTGGGCTGGCCATTAATATCACTGGATGTTCGCATGTGCATGTACAGTAGGTGAGAGTTCAAAGTGGCTATTACCGCCGTGGCTTATACCGCCGCCGTTTGAAATAAATGCTGCTCTGTTTTTAGTGTAAGACCGCAGTTTGTGAAAAAGCCGCCAGGGGGCGCAAAGGGACGGGATGCGAACGGAAAGAAATAGCCTTTACAGCAGCTCTCTCTCTCTCTCTCTCTCTCTCTCTCTCTCTCTCTCTCTATATATATATATATATATATATATATATATATATAATTATGTATTTATTTAATTATATATAATTATAAATATATTCTTAATAAACTTCCCAGCCACAATATTAAAAAAACACAACTTGTATTAAAACTGGGCGAGGATGAGAAAGAATACGATGCTTGTTATATAATTTAAAATGTTATTCCTCTTGTCCAATTTCTTTATGCACATTTTTTCACTCGCTACTCTGCCAGGAACTTCGCCGCTAGAGAGCACCTTCAAAAATCTCAATCTCATGGCTCATTCTTCACGAATATAGAATTAAAATAATGCCGCGTTTGGTTCATTGTGCATCCCGCGGGTGCAACCAACAAGAATTGTGCATTTTAGTTTAACTTTTTGAGCGTTAAAAGCAGTTCGGTGTTAGTTTTTATTTAAATATATCAAGCCGAAACTAAACAGCGCATTCTCTCCGCCTCCTCGTTCATAACCAGCGGGACCGGGACAACTGCTGAAGCAGGCAATAGAGAAACTCCGTCATTCATCATAATCTTTCTTAGCTGATGTTTCGGAGTCGAAAGAATATATTAAAGAAAAATGTTCTTTTAACAGTCCCTATATATTTTATCTTTTTCTTTCTTTTTTTCCTGTCATTTCTCTTCAGCAAATTATATTTTTTAAAGCTGCTTGACTCTTTTAAAACCGAAAGCAGAGCCCGTCAATTGGTGTTTTTCCATATACGTTTATCCTACGATAATTTATCCTCTGATCCTTTTGCATAAAGGTTTTAATAAAAAAAAAAAACAGGTCACTTAATTACTTTCGATGTGCTAAAATATTTGTTAAACGAATGTTATTTAAAAAAAAAGCATATGCACATATTACAATTGTAAAATAGTCTAAAATGCATGGTCTAATCAGAAATAAAGGAAATTAGTTATATTTAATGCATAAAATAGGCTAGCCTTTTTATAAATTGAGTTTAATTGATTTGAAACTTTTAATTGCATTTTAACGTCCTGTATAAATAATAAAAATTGCATCAGATTGACGAAAAAACGAATATTAATACCTGCAAACAGGGCCACGGTTACTTTTTTTTCACTGACTGGCATGACTGGCAAACGCGTCAGAAAAAAAAAACTGCTGAATCTCTGCGAATATTTGGTTAACTTATAAAACAAATGTCTGGTTTAGTGATGTTAGTAATGCATAGAAAAATGCAAAGCAGAATTCTCCTGAGCTCATTAAACCACTGATGACAGCGACGGAATCACTGGCCCACCACGTTCTTACGAACATATTTTATTTATTAAAGGTATTATTTCATTGACCTGAACATAACCAGTTATAATATAATTACTAACCCATCCTCTAAAGCAGGCAACACTCTATTCAGCTATGTTTTGTGTTTTACTTAGAAATATTTTCTTTTTGGCGAATGCTTGGAGCGTAATATAGATATTTTAAATAACAGGTAGTAGGGGTGGGGCGGTACACCGGTGTCATAGTCATCACCGGTGTGACATTGCGCCACGACATGGATTTCTAATACCGTCAATACCGTAATAAATCAATTATGCGCCTTGAACGGCTGCATATACATCAATAATAGCTAATTCTAAATAATAAGGCATTCAATTTTCTTCAAACGTTCAGTTGTGGTCTGAATACATGTCCTTATACTACAGGGCTCGAAATTGCAACCATTTTGGTCGCATGAGCGCCCGAAATTTAATCTATGCGCCCTCATAATATATTTGGGAGCATTTGTGTGTCTGAATATAATGAACAGGGAGATTTTGTTACTGCAGGAAATACAAACGGCTGAAGAGTGAAAAGTGCACAGGTTTGCAAACCTCCCCTAAAGTTATAATAATAATAATGGCGCAGATGACAGCGATCATGACATGAGGTAAATGTTGATCCACCAGCTGAGATCAATCGAGTGTTTTCGGAGAAGGTGCCCGAATCTTGATGCGTTGCATTCACCGCGTGTTCAGAGCAAATGTCCGCTAAATATAAAATCTAACACTGTACACATCATCGCCAAAGAAACTCACCTTTACTAAGTTTACACTGAAACTACGGCTCATAACAAAGAGCGGAATTGCGCTGGTGGTCATCATGAGAATCCTGCTCTGTCTGCTCATAAATTGGTGCGGCTGACTCGCCTGCTTTATTCCACCAACACAGAGAAATGAAGATCAGTTCATAACGAGACTGAGCATTTACAATGAACCAAACCAAAACTTTTAAAGAGTGATAGAAGTGAAACTTTCTTTTGTCCGTTCTTCCTTGAGATGTTTTTTATTTTGCTATTGAAAGTAATTCCATGATATTATGCCGTCACCGTTCAAAAGATAAAAACATTCATTTTCATAAGGCCCCATATTTAATGCGGTTTCGTTTTTAAACGCATAGGTTTTGTTACGCCATCCGTCCTATAGGAGTTTTGGATTTTGTGTATTCATGTTTGTGAAAAACACTTAATAGTGGAGACCCCTTCCCCCTTCTCATAACCAAAAGCTTGTCTGTCAGGAGTTAATGGGCATCAGTGAGGCCGAAATCAAGTCTATTTAAGTGTCTTTAATATGGTGTATAGATTATTATGCGTTATTGAAACATCAAGGGGGACGCAGCAAAGTCACTTATAAATTAAAATTGTATTATTTTAAGCAATTTTATTATTTTTTGCAACAGCCTTACATTTAAAATGGAAACTTAACGGCGATTATAATCAAAAAGAACTCAGCCTATAAGGCTAGATGTTTTCTTTCCCTTATTTGTTAATTTATTTGTTCATGTGTTTGGCGCATGTAACTCGTGTGCCATCGGAAAACTAGTGTAATGACGGCAAGCCATCTTTCCCAGACTCGGGGCAAAGTCCTGCCTCTCCTTTCACTCCGTCCCGAAGCCCCAGCTGGCCCTCCTGGCATCCTCTGCGTAAAACATATGCTGGATAAGTTGACGGTTCATTCTGCTGTGGCAATTACAGACTAATAAAGGGACTAAGCCAAAAAGAAAATGAATGACGAATGAATGAATGAATAAATAAATAATAAGAATAAAATAAAAATAAGGTAATAATCTTTACACACAGATGCCGCGTAAGTGGCCTTTTTTAATTTAAAGATGGTACATTTGAATTGCCTCTGCCATTTCTTCCCCCACCTCAAACCTGAAAGTTGAAGAGAGAACTATATTCTTTGAATAAAACTATTGAGCTATAAAAGGAAAAAACGCAGAAGAAATTTGCCATTATATTAATTTTAGCACAGCTGCCAGTCATTTTCACATTCGTTTTTCAGTTAGGGATTAATATTAAAGTAGCCTAGTAAAAATGTCTATACTATAATATTATAATTTGTTATATCCATTATTATTATTATTATTATTAAAGCTATACAATTGACAAAACGCAGAGCCCTTAAAAAATTTGCTTTCATTTTGACATAGCTAAAGCACACGTTTAAAGTTATGTAAAAAAACATCCCATTCTACAGCAGCAGTCAAGTTAGGACACTTAAAAATGCCTTTTGCGTTTGAAGATGATCGACCTGCGAAGTTATGTTTACAGTGTTATAAAAGAAAAAGGTAGGCTATTTAGTGCGTGTGGATTTACCGTAGACAGGCTTTCTGTTTGGCTAATGCCTAAAAATGTAAGTAAGTAACACATTAATTTTAGCAACTATTTTTAAATGGCATTTAAATTTTAAATTCATTTTTTTATTTAATTTAACATTTAAATATAATTTAATTTAAAACATTTATTTTTTCCTCGCTGATTTTGGTTGGGTAATAAAGCATGATGACTCAGATATGATCTAGTTTAGCTTGCATGTGTGGGCATATTTTGACGTCTTTACCTAAAACTTTAAACATTTATAATATTTAAAATAAAACGGAAAGAAATAAGGAGACTAACATAATTTAAAACACTTATTTGGTGCTTAAACCACCTTCAGAAAGTTTTGCCAGCTGTGGTAGAGCGCAACGGAGGCTCCACTGGAATGTAGCAGATGTGTTAAAACTTGGTATTATTTATTAATATGTTATTAATGTGTTTTTGTGTTCCTCGTCTTGTACGTCGCCGTGTTATTGTGCGTCAACGTCACGTTTATCTGTCCTTAAGCGCGCATATAGTCGAACATTTCTGCTCGACATCGGTAGAAACAAACTTCACAAGTTAAACTCCGCGGACACTGGTGAGCTGCAAGATTTCGGCTTGCTCCGGATGCGTACCCATCCTCCGACCCCCACCTCACCACCTCGCCCACAATGGAGGCGCTTCAAGCGGCGCGAGAGGAAGCAGAAGAGGGGTAAGCGCGGGGGTATCCGAACAAGGCTAGCGGCTAACCCCCACAAACCCGCTATCCCCTCCATCATTCTAGCGAACGTACGCTCGCTAGACAACAAACTGGACTACATCCGTCTACTTCGTTCATCACATAGGACTGTAAAGGACTGTTGTGCTTTTGTGTTTACGGAAACTGCACATTAGTGAGCAGCAGACAGCCCACCCCGATGCTTTTCTCATCCTGGCAGGGGACTTTAACCATGCAGACCTAAAGAGTGTGTTTACAAAAATACAACAACACATAGACTTTCCAACACGGGGCAATAACACACTGGACTTTTACACCACACAGAGAGGAGCTTACAAAGCCTTCCCCCTCCCCCACCTTGGTGGACTACTTAACTGTCATGCTAATGCCTGCTTACAGACCGATAGTTAAAGTCACCAAACCGGTTTGCAAGGAGATACAAGTGTGGCCAGAAGGTTCTTCAGAGGCTTTACAAGACTGCTTCAATACCACAGACTGGGATATGTTCAAACAGGCTGCCACTCAAAAGAGCAAGAGCACCAGCCCCAATCATGTACACCTTCTACAGAGGCACTATTGAGAGCATCCTGACCAGCTGCATCACTGTGTGGTATGGAACCTTGGATTTTCTGCAGGAAAACACTTCAATGCATAGTGAGAACAGCTGAGAAGATCGTTGGTGTCTCTCTCCCCTCCCTTCAGGACATTTACAGCACACGTCTTACCCGTAGAGCCCTCTGCATAACAGCAGATGCCACCCACCCAATGCACAACTTCTTCAGTCTGCTGCAATCACACACACACACACACACACACACACACACACACACACACACACACACACACACATATTAATTTATATATATTTGGTTGACAATAAATAAATAAAAGAAAGAATTAATGAATGAATTCTACAGTCTGCTTGTGCCTCTATGTTTATAGAGTTACTGGAGACATCCAGTAAGACACAGTCAAATATTCAGTCCAAATGCACTGGAGAGACCTGAAACATGTTAATTTTTCCTTATTGGCTATATGACATTTAGATGTTGCATATTATTCTGTGGTCTTAAGAAAAGTGTTAAGTATTTCAGCACATAAGAGCAAATATAGCTTATAGCCCATTTCGTTGCGCTCCGTAGCTTTTCACTAATAAAGCTCTTCATGTAAATTTCATTTTTCAATTTTAGCACGTCATATAAAAATATCGCCCTTGCGCCCTCATTTATGATATCCTGCCACCGGGCCTGCTATAGCGAAACTTTATTGTTTGAGAAGAAACAAAAACGGAAACTGTGCATGAAAACCTGGCTGGGAAGACGGCGATAACATGAATTTTCTGTTCTTCAACGAGAAAATAAAATCGCAGACACGACACAATGACGGCTTTAATTATACAACGCAGTGTTTACGATCATATTAACAACTAACATTAATATCAATAACTCCTCTGGCTTTAGACTTTACCTTTTAGAGCTTGTTCTTGTCGGCGCAATATAAGTTTATTGCATGTATAGCTACGAATCAGATTATGAAGAATGATTAAGAGCATGCTTTTCCTTTATTTCATCCTTTCCGTAAGGTGTTTTATTTATTTATTTATTTATTTATTTATTTTTTATTTATTTATTTATAATTTTTTAAATAATGATGACAATATTCACTGTCTAAGCATTCCTCGGTATACTACCAACAAATTACGCCCCTATACCCAAGTAGCCTACCTAAGTTAATTTACATTTCATGTAAAAAATAAGAAATCAAAAAAGACCAACGTATTATGCTAAATATCCGTACAAACGAACATGTTTGTTGTTTAACTTTCGTTGATAAAACAACACAATACAGCCTATAATAATGAAGGCTAGTTAAATAGAAATAACTTTAACTGCTTGAAACAGTAAACGTTACATTTTAGAAACTTCACAAATACTAATCAATAATAATATAAATAGTAACGTAGAACAAAAATATTAGCCTAGGCTTGTAACAACATAAGTCAGATGTTGAAAAACCTGGCTGGGAAGACGGCGACAACATGAATTTTCTGTTCTTCAACGAGAAAATAAAATCGCAGACACGACACAATGACGGCGTTAATTATACAACGCAGTGTTTACGATCATATTAACAACTAACATTAATATCAATAACTCCTCTGGCTTTAGACTTTACCTTTTAGAGCTTGTTCTTGTCGGCCCAATATAAGTTTATTGCATGTATAGCTACGAATCAGATTATGAAGAATGATTAAGAGCATGCTTTTCCTTTATTTCATCCTTTCCGTAAGGTGTTTTATTTATTTATTTATTTATTTATTTATTTATTTATTTATAATTTTTTAAATAATGATGACAATATTCACTGTCTAAGCATTCCTCGGTATACTACCAACAAATTACGCCCCTGTACCCAAGTAGCCTACCTAAGTTAATTTACATTTCATGTAAAAGTTAAGAAATCAAAAAAGACAAAAGTATTATGTTAAATATCCGTACAAACGAACATGTTTGTTGTTTAACTTTCGTTGATAAAACAACACAATACAGCCTATAATAATGAAGGCTAGTTAAATAGAAATAACTTTAACTGCTTGAAACAGTAAACGTTACATTTTAGAAACTTCACAAATACTAATCAATAATAATATAAATAGTAACGTAGAACAAAAATATTAGCCTAGGCTTGTAACAACATAAGTCAGATGTTGAAAAAAAACTGCGTCTCTCCGCCTTTTGTTTTCTATTCATATTTTAAATTCTTTGCCAGGAAAACTAACATGTTGACTTTGTTCGGTTTAAACGGAGACTTATTTGAGATTACAATGTTTCCAGCAGCACTGAGACGTGTGCCTGTAGCGCATACAGATACTGTGGCAAAGAGGGTATCTTGCTCCGCCGCCTGCATTTCTCGGAAACCAGCTCTACATCGCGGAGCGGCGCGTTCTCAACTACCAAATATGCTGCTCCATTTCTCATCAACGTCTACTATTTATCAGTTTCTCTTTTGTATTTGGCCATTTTTGAAAAGGCCTCTCTGCCATACCTGGCTGGACTAGCTGGGCATTTGCGTTCAGTAGATGACACCGGAGCTGGCTCCGCATTCCATGGGCTGGGTGACATGACCGCAGCTCTGGAGGTTCGACGTGTTTGTCCATTTAACACTTATTTTTCTAAACAAGCCCAACAAATAGCTTCATCCTAATTATTGATTCGCCTTTCTCGTTCGCCACGAATCCAAAATGTTTCCAGATTGGCGCTGAGCGAGCATAAGCAGAGCGTAAAACACTGGCTGCAGTCAGTAAACAATTTAACAGATGCCCCGTCTGCAGCCAAACTTTAAAAATGTATAAAGCATATTTTAATCGTTTAACTGATACCATTCATCGGTTACAAACGTGCCCTTTCTGTTATTGCTTAATCGGTTATTTTGAGCATCCCCAACTAAACCGCATGTGCAAGCTCTATTTTTTTTTTCTCTCACGGCCGCACGCCGGAGATCCGGCATGGTGCCGGAATACTTTAAGCCCTGGTAAGATCATGTTTATTACTAAGAAAACTAAATCAAAATTATATTTTAATTCAACACATCTGACCACATAAGGTACGCACAGAAAAGTCTGTTTAGTGTTGTGGAAAGGCAAAGCTGAATATCTGTGGTTAAACTGCCACCCAGCGGTCAAAAGCTGCTGGCGCACCAAGTACCGCTGTCGCCGCGGTATGAATGGCGCCATAAGGAACACATTGAAGTAGTAACATCTGTATCTTTTGCTGAAGAGGGTGTAATCAAGCTGGAGCCAATCTGTAAATGTTTACTCAAAGGCACTCAAATATACACTTATTCTTGAGGGTTTTTTTTTGGGACCACTTAAATCCACTTCATTCATTCATTCATTTTCTTTTCGGCTTAGTCCCTTTATTAATACGGGGTCGCCACAGCAGAATGAACCGCCAACTTATCCAGCATATGTTTTATGCAGCGTATGCCCTTCCAGCTGCAACCCATCTCTGGGAAACATCCATACACACTCATTCACACTCATACACTACGGATAATTTAGCCTACCCAATTTACCTGTACCGCATGTCTTTGGACTGTGGGGGAAACCGGAGCACCCGGAGGAAACCCACGCGAACACAGGGAGAACAAACTCCACACAGAAACGTCAACTGACCAAGCCAAGGCTTGAACCAGCGACCTTCTTGCTGTGAGGCGACAGCACTACCTACTGCACCACTGCATCGCCTTAAATCTACTTCAATTTGTACAAATAATTAAGTTAAATAGCCCCTATTATGCATTAAAAAGAAACTGGTCCATGAACCGTGTACTGTAAAGTTCCTGCCAAGCTCTGCAAGGTCCCATATGGTCTTTTCTGACCCTTTCTTTAACAAACGGCTGACGAATTCCTCGTTGTAAGCATGATATTGCTGAAGCACTCATCAGAAAAATGACAACAACATAGCACAAGGCTGGGGCTATAATGCTGAGGTAATTTCGCAAAAATAAACCTCAACCACTGACTCTTCACAGTTTCATCTTTGGATAGGGAAAATAACACAAATTTTTCCTCACACTTCCAATAATATCCAGCTGAGCACAACGTCTTTGCGACCTTATTCAACCAGGATCTGCTACAGTGTTCTTGCTACTGTGTTTGTGGGCGGGGCTGGGAGGTTTTCCCATTTTCCCATGTTTGCACGTGCAACAAAAGGGCGGGGTTTAAGTTCTGGATCAACATCACGCCGAAACGGCTAAAGACTTATCAAGACGATTCATTTGAAGCACTATGAGTCGACTCTTTTATAGATGAATCAATAGTTCTAAACACGGTGCACTTTTAGATTTAAGCCTTAGCTGGATATTTCACTTCACTTAGAGCTGTGTTACACACTGCATGGAAGGTCATTTTCAAAAACCCATAATAGGGGCTCTTTAATAATTGGTTTGTGTGCACTGTAAGCATTTTAACAGCGTAGGATTTTACTTGCTTGTGTATAAAAATAAGCAAAAAACAAACAATAAAATGTCCTAATAATATGCAAGTGTGCATTTGACATACACTCAAAAATCAACATTTGCTGTTTGTTCAAGCTACTAATTTAAAATGAGCTGAATCAACACAATTCTTAAGGGTTTTTTAAGACAACTTAATTGTTTTATGTTCAATCTACTTAAATTTGAAGAAAAAATAAAAAAATAATAATTAAGGTAACTTAATTGGTTTGTGTTGGGACATAAAGGATTTGTGTGGAGCCCAGCATTTTTCAGTGTAGGATTTTACTTGCAGAAATATGCTTATTTACAAAAACATGAGCAATAAACATCCTAAAAATCGAACAATAAAATGTCCCAATAATATGAAAGTGTTTTTTGAGTATTGGGTTGTGTCTGGAAGCGATAAATTAGGAACTAAGCTCAAGGAAAAGGATTGAATAAATGAATGAATGAATGAATGAATGAATGAATGAATGAATGAATGAATGAATGAATGAAAATGCAAGTGTGCATTTAACATACTCAAAAATCAAAATTTGCTGTTTGTTCAAGCTACAATTTAAAATGAGCTGAATCAACACAATTCTTAAGGTTTTTTTGAGACAACTTAATTGTTTTATGTTTAATCCACTTAAATTTGAAATAAATAAATAAATAAATAATATTAAGGTAACTTAATTGGTTTGTGTTGGGACATAAAGGATTTGTGTGAAGCCCAGCATTTTTCAGTGTAGGATTTTACTTGCAGAAATGTGCTCATTTACAAAAACATGAGCAAAAAAAAAATCCTAAAAATCGAACAATAAAATGTCCCAATAATATGAAAGTGTTTTTCGAGTGCTGAGTTGTGTCTGAAAGTGATAAATTAGGGACTAAGGTGAAGGAGAATGAATGAATGAATGAATGAATGAATGAATGAATGAATGAATGAATGAATTAATTAATTAATTAATGAATATGCAAGTATGCATTTAGCATATACTCAAAAATCAACATTTGCTGTTTGTTCAAGCTACTTTAAAATGAGCTGAATCATTCATTACACTGGAAGCTTCTGTAGCCAAAACAAATTCCTTGTGTGTGTGAAGCACATTTGGCAATAAAATTGATTCTGATTGTGATTCTGATCAACACAATTCTTAAGTTTTTTTTTTGACAACTTAATTGTTTTGTTCAATCAACTTGACTTTGTAACAACTAATAAGTTAACTTAAAACCTTCATGTTGTCCCAAAACAAGTCGATTGTGTGGAACCCAGCATTTTTACAGTGTAGTTTGCGCTGTATTTTCTGTAATTTTGTATATTTTGCAATGAAAATACAGTACCATTTAAACATGTGAGGTCAATAAGACAAAGGATTTGCATTTCAAATATTTTTTTCTTTCTCTATTCATTAAAAACCTATCTCTGTTTTCTCAAAAATATTAAGCACAGTGTTTTCATCTCTAATAATACTAAGTTGTTTTCTAGAGCAGCGAATCTATCATATTAGAATTATTGATCAATAATGGTGTGATAATAGTCATTGAAGTAATGATGCTGAAAATCCAGCTGTAATGTCAAAATAATAAATTATGTTAAAACATTCATTCATTTTCCTTCGGCTTAGTCCTTGATTATTAGAGGTCGCCACAGTGGAATGGACTGCCAACTAATCCAGCATATGTTTTACATAGCGGATGCCCTTACAGCCACAACACAGTATTGGGAAACACCCATACACTCTTACATTTACACACACACTCATACACTACAGCCAATTAGGTCCATTCACCCATAGCGCATGTCTTTAGACTGTGGAGGAAAGCGGAGCACCCGGAGGAAACCCACGTGAACAGAAATGCCAACTGACCCAGCCGGAACTCGAACCAGCGACTTTCTTGCTGTGAAGTGACAGTGCTAACCACTGAGCCACTGTGCCACAAAAGGGAGAAGTTATTTTAAATTGCAATAATACTTCACATTGTTGATCAGATATAAGTGTTTGTGAGCAAATGTCAACTGCATTGTCTATGGTCAGTGGCACTTTGTTGTTTGTGTTTATCAGAATTTCTGATTGAAACTAGATCTAGATATATTACAGTAAACATATTAAATGTAAGCTGGAAATTTATTTATTTTTTCTTAATATTAGCATCATCGCCTCACAGCAAGAAGGTCGCTGGTTCGAGTCCCGGCTGAGCCAGTTGGCATTTCTGTGTGGAGTTTGCATGTGTGTTGGCGTGGGTTTCCTCCTGGTGCTCCGCTTTCCCCCACTGTCCAAACACATGCGCTATAGGTGAATTGAATAAACTAAATTGGCCATAGTGAGTGTGTGCGTTAATGTGAGAGTATAAGGGTGTTTCCCAGTAATGGGTTCTGGCTGGAAGGACATCCCTTATGCTGGAATACTTGGCGGTTCATTCCGCTGTGGTGACCTCTGATATATAAGGTGCTAAGCTGAAGGAAAATACTAAATGAATGATTGGATGCTGAAAAACAAATATTGCAGGTGATCAGAGGGTTTGAAAACAAAACATCAGCTGAAAAGGAAAGTCATTTTCTGGCTTACTACTGTACATTCAGATGAAGGTTTTAAAGACAACCTGCCGTTAATGAATCGTTCACAAAAAAAAGGACCAGGAATGTGCATTAAGAAGGTAAAGAGGGTTGATTTTGTTTTCATGTTGACTTTAACGTGTGACCACATTTGCATATCAACCGTCCCTCATTATTCAGCATCTGAGCCCTGATGACAGCATGAACTACGCCAGTTTTAGGAAGACAATCACACCAGATGGCATTTACATATAGAGTTTTTTCAGGTAAAGTGGTGTAACAGACAATAAATAAATAATGCATAAAAAACACAGAGAGAGGACAGGATATGGTCAGGAAAATTACATTATAATGGTTTTCAATGAAAGAAATTGTCTTAAAAATTAAGACTAAATATATGGTCACACTTTGTTTTGATGGTCCATTTGTTGAATTTAAGTTGCATTGCATCTACATAAAAAATATAAGTAGACTGTTAGGTTGGGGTTAGGGTTAGTGTACTTGCAAAGTTTCTTATAGTCAGTTAAATGTCTGTTGAAAGAGCATATCAACAGATATTAAGCAGACAGACACTAATACTCAAATGGACCATCAAAATAAAGTGTTACTACAAATATCAATGATGGTCAGAAAACCCAGCTAACAGGGATTGGTTTAAATAATATTCAATCACTATCTAGTATAGATAATTTACACAGAATTATATATATATATATATATATATATATATATATATATATATAATATATATATATATATATATATATATATATATATATATATATAAAAATGTTAAGGCGACACAATGGCTTAGTGGTTAGCTCTGTCACTTTACAGAAAGAAGGTAACTGGTTTGACTCCCGACTGAATCAGTTGGCATTTCTGTGTGGAGTTTGCATGTTCTCCCCATGTTTATGTGGGTTTCCTGTGGGTGCTCCGGTTTCCCCCACAGTCTAAAGACATGCGCTGTAGGTGAATTGGGTAAGCTAAATTGTCCATCCGCTGCGTAAAACATATGCTGGATAAGTTGGCGGTTCATTCCGCTGTGGTAATCCTTGATGAATAAAGGGACTAAGCTGAATGAAAATGAGGTAATAAATATATTTATTATTATTTCAGATTGTTTAGCATTCTTTAAAAGTATTGTTACTTGTTTTGCATGGCGCAGTGGGTAACACAATCGCCTAATAGCAAGAAGATCGCTGGTTTGAGCTCCAGCTGGGTCAGTTGGCATGGAGAATGTATGTTCTCCCTGTGTTCGCGTGGGTTTTTCTCCGGGTGGTCCGGTTTCCCCCACAGTCCACACACATGCGCTATAGGTGAATTGCTAAATTGGTCGTAGTGTATGTGTGTGAATGAGTGTGTATGGATGTTTCCCAGTGATTGGTTGCAGCTGGAAGGGCATCCGCTGTGTAAAACATATGCTGGAATAGTTGGCGGTTCATTTCGCTGTGGCGACTCCTGATTTTTAAAGGGACTAAGCCGAAAAGAAAATGAATAAATGTCTTGGAGTATTATTCTAATCATTTCAGTACATTTCTAAAATGAAATGTTCATTAGCAAAACATTTTTATTAGCATGACATGACCTATGCTTGTGTTTTTAGATGCTTTTAGTGTAAACCGAACGCTGCAATCTTCACCGTCTGACCGTTTCTGCATGTCTTCTGTTCTCTGTTCTATTTTTAATGTCCATGAAAGCATGATTTAAAGGGACAGCAGCAGGGGGGGTGGAAGGGGTCTGTAGCGGGGCCAAACTCTGCCCCAAAAGAGCCGGCCCTTTAAGGAAGCATCTGTTGTGTTGAAGGACAATATCCAGTCCAGGACGTTAATGTGTTTGCGGGTGGAAAAGAACTCTGCACAAACCCAAAACCCACACATACGCGACCCAAAGCGCAAAACAGATGTCATAACTCATTGACATAATGCTTAAATTAAATACAGAAATGCACTGCATGCTTGTGTTTCTAATCAAGTGTTGTTTGCAGTGCGTTTAGAGTTCATTACATGAGTTAATGACCTTGTAAAAATGTGGAAACAAGTTTAGCAAAGCCACACTTGTAAAATGCTGCCTCAGTTAAACTAAGCCTGGCAGAGGATTTTTAATGTAGAGCCATTAAAAAACGACACGCCAATCACTGTGACATGTTCGAAACGTTCATTTGGGTTACTTAAACGCATCCCACTATAGCTATCTGGGTTTCATTGCAGATCCTAAGCCTCTGTGGTCTGTTCCTCTGAAACCCTGGTGTGTTTTTGCTCAACTCTAATTATGCCTTATGGTTTGGATGGATTTCTTGTTAACTCTCAGACTCGTGTTTCGCGGTGATGTCAGCAGAGGTGCGGTGTGTTTATATGTTAGGGGGCAGATCGAGCAAACTC
>NC_079446.1:43808392-43820892 GCF_903798145.1 Danio aesculapii | reverse complement strand
AATAATAATAATAATACCAATAATAATAATAACATAATATTAACAATAATAATAACATCATCAACAACAACAACAATAATAATAATAATAATAATAATAATAATAATAATAATAATAATAATAATAATAATAATAATAATTATAATATCCATAACAGTACTTCTACTACTACTACTACTACTACTACTAATAATAATAATAATAATAATAATAATAATAATAATACCAATAATCATAATAATAACATAATATTAACAATAATAATAACATCAACAACAACAACAATAATAATAATAATAAAAATAATAATAATAATAATAATAATGATAATATCCATAACAGTACTACTACTACTACTACTACTACTACTACTACTACTACTACTAATAATAATAATAATAATAATAATAATAATAATAATAATAATAATACCAATAATAATAACATAATATTAACAATAATAATAACATCAACAACAACAACAACAATAATAATAATAATAATAATAATAATAATAATAATAATTGACACATTTTAATAATAATTACTCACATAATGAACAATATTCTATTTATAAAATAATATGTATTAATTTACTTGCATTTGTTTGTACTTTGATTGCATTAACTACAATGTTGTTGTAAATGGTTACCACTGTAACAATATATCATTGTCTCTGCAGCAAGTCAGCTTCACAAAGACAGAGAGAGTTGGAGTGAAAAAAAAGAGAGAGAGAGAAAGGGGGTCGTTGGTGGCCGTGTTCCTCCTCGGCCCCGTGCGCACCGGTGTGCATTCATAGCATTTGTATGTATATATACAGCGGGAGTGTGCATGGCGGACGGGTGGAGGAGCGAGGATGGGGGGTTGCTGGTGGCCATGCAGGCGGACAGGTAGATGAAGAATGGCCCGTCGTCAGACGCTGATTTCTGAGATTGCTAATGATGCCCGGACAGCAAGACTGGAGCCGACACTAATGAAAGGTGCAGCAACTCTGGAACCTCAAGGGGTTCGATTTAAGAGAGAGAGAGTAAGAATTAACACAGCACCACCAGAGCTGCAGGGAAAAAGGGCTGCAACCTCCCCCCTCTGTAATTTTTAAGACTCGTTCCAACCTTTCTTTTTTAAACACTCTCTTTTTTTTTTTTTTGGGTGGGATTCGCAGATGATATTCTTCAGGGGCACGTCTCATCTCCACAAGAGCGGCTGGAGTGTGTTTCTAGACTTGGATGCTTTACTATAATTGCATTAAAGTCTGTCGTTGTTGAAACTCTCGCTCTCCCTCAGTGGAACAAGCTCTTTTCTGCTGAGATTCTTGACACGTTTGCTAACATTAGAATGGTGTTTCTCCTCTCTTCAGATTTTTACATGCAGGATTGCGTTCGCACGCCTTTTTTGGCTAAATTGAGCAATTATTTTCCACCTATTACAAGTAGTTCATACTGCAGCCTTTGTGATGTCTTTGTGACTAGCTGATAGAAAAGCTGTAACACCTTCAGTGATCAAAAAGAGTTCAAACAAGAAACACACTGTTCATAACATCTAGAACTGTAATGTTAAATCTACGTTTATATTAGTTATGATGTCATATGTGCCCAATTTGACTGACATTGTTCATAAATCACCAAAAAATATGATTTATTTGGCATTAAGGTTCACTGATAAAAAAATATTCAAAGATAATTTCTTTATTTACTTTTTTTTTAAGATAAGTAATTTGTAATTTGGTAAAAAGCCTTGAAGTAACAATTGATGACCCACTGAACTTCTCTGACCACATTTCTAGAACTGCTCGATCTTGCAGATTCGCACTCTACAACATCAGAAAGGTCCGACCCTTCCTATCTGAACATACAGCTCAACTCATTGTTCAAGCTCTTGTCCTCTCCAAACTGGACTATTGCAACTCTCTGCTAGCCGGGCTACCAGCTAGTTCTATCAAACCTCTTCAGCTGCTTCAGAACGCAGCAGCACGAGTGGTCTTTGATGAACCCAAAAGAGCACATGTCACTCCGCTACTCACCCGTTTGCACTGGCTGCCAGTTGCTGCTCGCATCAAATTCAAAGCTCTGATGTTTGCTTACAAAGTGACCTCTAGCGTGGCTCCTTCATATCTGCTCTCACTTCTGCAGATATATGTGCCCTCCAGAAACTTGCGTTCTGTGAATGAACGTCGCCTCGTTGTTCCATCCCTAAGAGGGAAGAAATCACTTTCCCGAACTCTCATATTCAATCTGCCCAGTTGGTGGAATGAACTCCCTAACTACATCAGAACAGCAGAGTCACTTGCTGTCTTAAGAAACGACTAACAACGCAACTGTTTAGTCTCCACTTTCCTTCCTAATCTGTAACTGCCTCTCTGGCTATATCACTAACTGTGCCCTCTCTCTCTTTCTCTCTCTCCAAAAAAAAAAAAAAAAAAAAAAAAAATTTTTACTAATGCTTTGCTTCTTAGACTTTACACACCTGAAACTTGTCTATAGCACTTATTCACTGCTGCTCTTATAGTTGTGTAAATTGCTTCCTTGTCCTCATTTGTAAGTCGCTTTGGATAAAAGCGTCTGCTAAATGACTAAATGTAAATGTAAATGTAAACAGTTCATTTGGGCTGAATTTAAACAAACAATTTAAGTTGAAATTAACTTGAAAATAAGTTGAACCATTATTAAATAGAATTTGTTTAAATTCGATCCATATAAATAGTTAATATAAAATATATATATATTTTTTTCAGTGTAGTTGAGAAATGACTTTAAAAAAAACTCTAAGCAGCCAAATATGAGACACATCTGCATTAGCAAGTACTTAAAATGAATGTTTTAAGCTTATTTGTTTTAAATATATTTTTTAATCCACTTATTTCAACTTTTAATTAACTTAAATATTTTTTACTTATTTTTATTAGCAACTGAATTTAATTGTAGAAAAAGTAATACAATAATAATCATCTTAATTGAACAGTCAAGTCACGTATATTCATACTATGCACTAATTTGCATGTTGTCTAACAGCTGTAGAATTGTATGTTTATGTAGGGCAAACTTTATTTTTCTCTCTCTAGTACTCTAGAGATGTGGTGACGCTTATGTCTCATGTTACAAGGCTTCAAAATCAAAATATGAGGTACAAAAGCAAAGTGTGCTCTCACAGATTTAGGAAAGCATGCTTGTACACTTCATGCCCTATGAGATCAAAGTATTAATTATTAAATAATTATTAAACAATCAATTGCATATTTGTTTGGTTTATTGTATAATTTTTGTAGTCATTCAATTGGGACAAACGCATAAGTATATAAGTTATTCAATATATATATAAAAATATATGTTTTTAATACAAATGATCAAATGCATGGATGGATATGATTGCAAATATGATTAAATGGATGGATGGATGGATGGATGGATGGATGGATGGATGGATGGATGGATATGATTGCAAATATGATTAGATGGATGTGTCGATGGATGGATGGATATGATTGCAAATATGATTAGATGGATGGATGTATGCATGGATGGATCCATCGATCAAATATGATTGGATGGATAGATGGATATGATTGCAATTATGATTGGATGGATGGATGGATGGATCTATTGATCAAATATGATTGAATGGATGGATGGATATGATTGCAAATATGATTGGATGGATGGATGGATGGATGGATGGATGGATGGATGGATGGATGGATGGATCTATCGATCAAATTTGATTGGATGTATGGATGGATATGAGTGCAAATATGATTAGATGGATGTATGGATGGATGGATGATTGGATGGATGGATCTATCGATCAAATATGATTGAATGGATGGATGGATGGATGGATGGATGGACCTATCGATCAAATATGGATGGATGGATGGATAGATGGATGATTGGATGGATGGACCTATCGATTAAATATGGATGGATGGATGGATGGATGGATGGATGGACCTATCGATCAAATATGGATGGATGGATGGATGGATATGATTGCAAATATGATTAGATGGATTTGTCTATGGATGGATAGATGGATGGATGGATGGATGGATGGATATGATTACAAATATGATTAGATAGATAGATAGATAGATAGATAGATAGATAGATAGATAGATAGATAGATAGATAGATAGATAGATAGATAGATAGATAGATAGATAGATAGATCAGTATAATATATACTTAAGTTAGGTATAAATACCTAAAACACTAAATACTAAAATAGTCTTTCCTTTTTATCATTTAACATATTATATTGCATGATGAAGAGTATCTTACTGCATTATGAACCTGTATCAAAGCAGCTTTATATTTGTTTTAGAATGACTTGATTGTGACTTTAATATTCAATTTAACATTTAAAAATAAAGTATTGCTGGTTTGCTAATATTCTGCAGTCAAACGTCCCTGTTGTCTGTAAGCGAGCTGCTGTGTCTGGTGTGTGAGTGTCCAGCGGACTGCAGTTGACTGTGGCTCTGCTGGATCAGTTCTGCGGCTTTGTGCTCCTGTCTTTGATGGTCAGCTCGCGTTGGCCTCTTAGCCTCCCGCCCGGCCGGCCTCTCCACCTGCAGGGTGTGTGGCTCTCAGATACCGCCCAGAACTCCAGGAGAGGAGGAGAGAGCCGGACGACAGAGGACGATGATTCTCAGAGATACGCGGCTGTCCTTTAGTCTGCACTGACCTATCCAATTCCCCGCTCTTCTGCCTGTCTGCCTTTGAACCGCTGACATTGAGTGACTGTTCACTCTGCCTCAGCAGCTGGCTTTGCCGCATCTAATACAGACCCATGCTGTTTTAGCCCCTTTCCAGCGAGAGAGATAATGAAAGATTCAAAAATAATATTTGTTTTGGCGCCGCTACCTTTATAATGAAACGCATGCCCTTGACCGGGGTAGAAATGGCTTTTTCTTTCTTTCTTTCGTTCCTTCCTTTTTTCTGTTCGCTGGCCTGTTTCTGATCAGTGTTTGTGGGTCAAAATACTGTTTTATTCTTCAGTGATTTCGTATTTCAGTCATGCCGCTACGTGGACAGGCTTTATTCTCTCACTCTTTCTCTCTTTGGTGGGTTTGACTCCTGTGCAGGAAGTGCATGTATTGCGTGTTTTCCAGCCGCTTGTTTTAAATTCAGAAGAAAAAAGAGGCCACATGTGTTCCTCAGAGCAGACTAACTCGCCTAACCTGTACCGGTTCTATTTTTCCGCTGAATAAAATATAGCCGGTCATGTCCTGCGATAAATAATATATTTCTGATTATAGATGTAGCTACTTTCGGCGCGCCCCGCAAAATCCACAACCATGAATTTCCTTATGTTTTTCCATTTGAAATATTTCATGTTACAGCCGTTGCCCACCCTATACAAAGATATGAATTATTAATTCTAAAGGACTGGCTGCTGAGTTGTTTCTGAAAGAGCAGGAGATCTGTGGTCAGGGACTGAAATACTTCTGCTTTTCCCTTGGAAATCCCGCTCTGCTTCACATTCAAACACAGAACGGAGTTCAGCTTGTTCTCGTCTAGTGTGAATTTTGGAAAGGAATGATAACCATGCATCTCGGTGGACTCTTTACATTGTGGATTCTGAACCACGTTGAGCTCAGAGTACAAGGAGTAGGGGAAATTGATCAGGGAATTAAATGTGCTGTGTAAGTAAGTGCTGATTTTTGAAATCACCAAAACAAACGTTCTTCTACCTAACAGGATCACACAGGCAACACTATGCCAAAGTCCTTCCTTTTTTCCAAAACACAACCACATTCTACATCAACAGATCTTTGTCTAATTATATAATATACTACACATGTGGCAAGATTTAGAGGCCATTCCCAGAGAATGAGTCTTTACATCTAAAAGAGAGGCACATATTGTAAACAGAGGAACACATTGCTTGTTTCATCTCTGAGTTCTTCTGATTGTTCCACAGCTTTGGAACTGACTTTGATGAGTGGCACTGCCTGTTAAAATGTACATTCTTTTAACCTATCACGGCATCTTAAAAGTGCGCACGGTGCTGCAAAAGATGTGAGATGCGATTGTAATGGTCACATTTTTACATTGAAAAACAATTGAAAAATGTCTCCATTGGAATGGAAACAATGCATTTTGTATAAATGACCCCTAAGGGCAGTGCTTCCCACATATAGGCCCAATCCTAACTTTTTTTGTACCCCTACCCCTTGTCCCTTGAAACAGAGTGTGAAGGGGAAGGGCTTCATAATTTACCCCTAAGAATTGGGACAGCACTACAGCACCTGCACACGTCATCATATGTCATCGACATCTGTTGCTTCATCACTGAAAAAAGTGTTGCATGCAAAACTGTTGCAAACAATTTATTTGTGTTGAATTTAAACAAACAAATTAAATTGAGCAATGTTCAACTTCATTTGTTTGATTAAATTCAGCCCAAATAAATTGTTTACAACCACTTGATGTAAAATAATTTAGCCCACCAATTCACATTCAGACACCTGTACCGCATGTCTTTGGACTGTGGGGGAAACCGGAGCACCCGGAGGAAACCCACATGAACACAGGGATGCCAACTGACCCAGCCGGGTCTCGAACCAGCAACCTTCTTGCTGTGAGGCGACTGTGCTACCAACTGCGCCAAAATATCACTGTTCCTGTTCAACACAAAAAGTTTGTCCAGAAAACTCTAACATGTAGTTAGAGTTAAACATGTAGACATAACATTTTAGCAAATATTGTTGACATAACATATATTTTTATGCAGATCAATAGTTATTCACAATTCTTAGTATATATGACAGAAAAAGTACAGTGTGCTGAACAAATGGAGATTTTATTTTTTTACAGTGTACCCCTTCAGGGGAACGCACAAAACAAGGGGTATAGGGCTAAGTGGAAGGGCTAAGGCAGAGGTGGGCAAACTACTTCCATGCATACATCTACTTTAAACAGTTCTTTTATCAAAGATTTGTGGTTTTGTCAAGTTTTATGATGATTAATCTGTATATTCTAAAAGCAGTGCAAATTAGATTATTGTCAATTTGACTGAATAATAAACTTTAATAATTATTTTTAATGTGTTTATATGAGATGTTTTCTATCAGACAATATCTTTTCTATTCTCCACTGTAAAAAAATTACATATTATTATTATTATCATCATTATTATTATTATTATTATTATTATTATTATTGTTATTATTATTATTATTATTATTATTATTATTGTTATTATTATTATTATTATTATTATTATTATTATTATTATTATTATTATTGTTGTTGTTGTTATTGTTGTTGTTATTGTTATTATTATTATTATTATTGTTGTTGTTGTTGTTGTTGTTATTATTATTATTGTTATTGTTATTATTATTATTATTATTATTATTATTATTATTATTATTATTATTATTATTATTATTGTTGTTGTTATTATTATAATTATTATTATTATTATTATTGTTGTTGTTGTTGTTGTTATTATTATTGTTATTGTTATTATTATTATTATTACTATGTTGTTATAATTATTGTTATTATTAATATTATTATATTTTAAGGGATTATTATTATTTTATTGTTTTATGATGATTGATAAGGAAATATTAATAGCAGTGCTAATTCATTTGACTTGTAAATTTGACTCAATAATAACTATTTTTAAACTGTTTTGTGTTAATGTGACATGTTTCTATCTGATATTACATGTTTCATGCCTGCTGCCACTATAAATAAGTTATTTTTTGAAGGATTTGACATGTGGCCCTTCACTTGGTTTGGAAAACTTGATGTGGCCCTCGGGTTAAAAAGTTTGCCCACCACTGGGCTAAGGGGTAGAATTGGGATTGGGCCTTAATTTTTTTTTTGCGAACTATCTCTTTAAGTCTTTTGAATATGTCAAGCTGCTGTGATCAACCCATTGTAATGTTTTTCAGTGAATATTAAATTACTGAAAGAGCTGCGGTTTATTTTGTATATTTATAGGTATATTTTATATGCTTTAAAAGTAACTTCGAAGTAAAATAATAAGTAATCTGATTACTTTTTACATGAAGTAGTTAGTAATGTGTATTTATATAGCGCATTTGTGTATGGCTATACCCCCAAAGCGCTTCACAATCATGAGGGGGAGGGGTCTCTCCACACCACCACCAGTGTGCAGCATCCTCTTGGATGATGCGAAGGCAGCCACAGGACAACGGCACCAGTGCGCTCACCACACACCAGCTATTGGTGGAGTGAAGAGACAGGGATAGAGCCAATCAGTAGATGGGGATGATTGGGAGGCCATGATCAAAAGAGCCGAAGGAGGGAATTTAGCCAGGAAACCGGGGTTACAACTTTACAATAGTTGGCAATAGTAATGTAATCAGATTACAATTGTCCAGTAGTAATCAGTAATTTGTAACCTTTTACTTTTTAAAAATAACTTACCCAACACTGATCATAATAATAAAAATGTATGATGCTCATTATTTGTAGTCATTGTAGTGTACAAAAAATGTTGATGCTTGGAAAGCCCATTCAGTCTTTGACTCACTTTTAAACCTTGGAATAAATAACATGTTATACAGCAGCATGAGCCAAACGGACATTTAAAATCAGTTTATGTTTTAGCTGAGTAGATGGTGCTCATCGTCTGAATAATTCCACCAATCTTGCTGAGGAAACGCTGAGATTTGGCCGCTTCCAGCTAGAAAATCTACAGCAGAAGTTGGATCTGTAAAACTGTCCTCCCCATTGGGTTGCTCTTGGCCGTTCGTTCTCTAACTGTCTGCTCTGTATCTAAATTCACAAATATTCGTCTCTCCTTTTTTTTTTTTGGACTTTTCAAAACAGTACGAAGCCTGATTGGATTTCACTTAGTGCTCTCAACACATTCATGTTCGGCTAAACACATCGGACATTAAGAAAACATTTCTAGGTTACGCTGCTCACTTACACAGACGTGGGTGATCAATGCGAGCATTATGCTTCAATTTTTTTGTTTCCTGGGCAACATAAAGTGCAACTATTCACCCTCCGCTAGAGTTTAACATTTGAGATTTTTGGCCTCTGGTTACCCTCCCGCCAGCGTGCCTGAGATACCTCAACACACACACACACACACTCATAGATATTCAAACACAGCACATTGAATTGTAATTGAGCTGCCACAAGCCATCCAAAATACTATGTTTCTACCACACCGAGCTCATCCTACTTCGGAGTATAGATTTTTAATTGCGGCAAGATAAATAAATGGATAAATGGTGTGGTGGCTAATCCATTTGTTTGTTCAATGACAGTTATTTAGCTCTTGAGGTGTAATGCTATTCAGCATTTGAGCTCAAATAAGCAGCTCGACTGAGCTTTCAAGAAATTTTGCCATACAGATTGCATTAGATCAATTAAACAGCTTGTAAACTTTAACACTGGCTTCAGATGGCTTATTGTTTTTATTAAACCGTTGCAAAAGAAGAGACCTTTTCCAGTTAATAGCATCAATATATGTACTGTATTAGTGCTGCGTGATTAATCGTATCGCAATCGCAATCACGATGTCAGCAACTGTGCGTTTATATGATGATGAAATGTTGCGATCATATCAAATACATCATAACACATGCTGTGGTCTGAGAACAGTTTTTCGATTTCCGTGCCGGTAACAAAACAAACAAACAAAAATGTTCATGAACAGAGTTGTTTGATATCAAGTCCTCACATGCAGCTTGTCGCATGCTGACCATCGCAGGCGCACACGATGAAATCTTGACATTGTATGAGCTGCTTGCTCTCTTGACCTGAACAGGTACATACAGTAATAGAGCTGAGTTGGCAATCATTATTGTGTTTAGGCAGAGAAAACATCAGTCATGTTGACGTTTTCAGCAAATGCTTTACCAGAACAAGAAAAAAAATCAGCTTTGTAGGCTATTATTGACTTATATGACTTGTTTTCTGAATTTTTTTATTCTTTAATATATAAAATTGTGTTTTGTTAGTGTTGCTTATACAGTTTATGGTAAACTGATATTGATTTATTATTATTATTATTATTATTATTATTATTATTATTATTATTATTATTATTATTATTATTATTATTATTACTATTATTACTATTAATAATAATACTATTATTAATAATATTGATTTATTATTATTAATAATCTTATTAATATTATTATTATTATTATTATTATTATTATTATTATTATTATTATTATTATTATTATTATTATTATTATTATTATTATTAATTTATTATAGCTATAGTTCTTTGAAAGAAAATTAGCAAAAATCAATATTAGCAGGTCACACTAAAAATCTGAATCAGCCAAGAAAATTGCAATTGGTGCATCTTAAATTTCTCACGATACTATTCGATGTGTGCATTTTTCTTAACCCATCAAGTTGACTCTCGATATCATTTATAATCGCAATCGCATATTGCAATATGGACCTAAGTAATCACAATATGAAAATTTCCCCCAACTGTGCAGCCCTATCATGTATATTTTTTTAAAATATGAGCAAAAGACTTTGAGCTAATTTTTCATTAGAGGTCCAAGTATGAAACTACCTAGATATAGATATAAAATGCAGAATTGAAAATTAGAGTTGAAATATTGCTAAATTAGATTTTTAAAAACATTTTTCTTACAATAAAACTCCAATTTTTGTTATTCATTTTTAATATTTATATAATAAATGATTAAATATTGTTTAGTAAAATTATTAACATTAGTTTAAAAATGATCAAATGTTTGTAGTAATAGTTTTTTAAAGTATACTAAAACCCATTTTATTGTTTATTATTGTTTTAATATTTAAATTCTGACTGAGATTAAATGTACATGCATTGCATTTCAACCAATTTGGAATAAAATACACATTTTATTTTAACCCTATGTAATAAAATAACCAAAAACTAAAATATACGTTTATATAAAAAAATCTAAATGTATAAAAACACTAATAAAATGACAATAGCTAAATAAAATGAATGTATTTTTACATAACACAACTAAAATACAGTCAAATAAACGAATAAATAAGGCATTAATAATAAAAATTGCTGTATTGTAATGCTAAAATAACTTTTAAAAATAACATTTAGATCCCAATAGTGGTTTAGATACACTCAATTATTTAAACTACTAATTTAAAATGAGCTGAAACAACACAATTCTTGAGATGTTAATTATTCTTAATTGTTTTATGTTCAATCCACTTAAATTTGTTAAGTTAACTCAATCGATTTGTGTTGGGACAACATAAATGAATTGTGTGGAAGCCTGTATTTTTGACAATGTATGTCTTTCATTTTCTTGGTTCAGTTTCTTAGCGAATATAGAGTTAATAAATCTAGTTGTTCCATCATAAACATAGACCCTTTTTTGTATTAATGTCCATGTCCATTTAAGTAAATTAATTTCAGTGTGATCTTTGATCATCCAATTTCAGTGTGATCCAATAGTCACATCTGCTCTTTTTTAAAAATAAAATACATTTTTATATTTTAATTTCTGTATTTTTATTTAGTTTTTATTTAATTTTTATTTAATTAATTTATTTTTATTTTTAGTTGTTTTATTTTATTTTTAGTTGTTTTATTTATTTTTTATTTATTTTAATTTAATTTAATTTTATCTTATTTTATGTTATTTGTTTTTATTTTATTTTACTTAATTTTATTTTGTTTTTATTTTATTTTAGTGTTTGATTTTATTTATTTATTTATTTTTTTATTTTATTTTTGTTTTTATTTTTATTTTTATTTTTATTTTTATTTTTATTTTTATTTTTATTTTTATTTTTATTTTTATTTCGTTTATTTTTATTTTTATTTATTTTTATTTTTTATTTTTTTTTTTTATTTCATTTATTTTTATTTTTATTTTTATTTTTATTTTTTTTATTTTTTTATTTTTTTATGTTTTTTTTTATTTAGTTTTTTGTTATTTATTTAAATTTTTTTTTTTTTTTTTTTTGTGGGATAGACAATTAAGTTTTTAATTAACTTAATTTAAACCAGATATACAAACTTCCCTATTTTATGGAAGAAACCGTAACATGTGAACAAACCCGTCTGAATTGCGACTGTAAATTCCTGACGGTGATGTCAGCGAAAATTGCGGGTTTATTTGTCTAGCACTTTGTCTTGTTGAAAAGGTGGATTTAGTCTCTGGGTTTTTGTTCGGTTCCCTAAAAAAGCATTTATTTAGAAAGTAAATGTTAGGGAGAGCGTGATGAAAAGCAGCCCCCTGATATGTTTGTGTGTGTGTGTGTGTGTGTTGGACGTGGTTTGGGCAGCTGGTTTATGTGGATGTGTTTTGGGGGCCTCCTCGAAGGTTGTTTTTTTGTGGGGGTTTCAGGGTGGCACCAACACCAGACAGCCAGAGAGTCTGGGCTCTATCAGCGCAGACTCACCCCCAGACGGAGCTCTCCAATCTGGGCTGGCGGAGCTCAGGGGGAGGCCTGGATCTCTGGCGGAGCACGGGGCCGAAAATTGAAAGGAACGTGTTGCTTTGACAGCGCGTTTGATTG